>NC_090284.1:79600675-79603559 GCF_037392515.1 Haliotis asinina | reverse complement strand
ACCCTAACCCTAACCCTAACCCTAACCCTAACCCTAACCCTAACCCTAACCCTAACCTAACCCTAACCTAACCCTAACCCTAACCCTAACCCTAACCCTAACCCTAACCCTAACCTAACCCTAACCCTAACCCTAACCCTAACCCTAACCCTAACCCTAACCCTAACCCTAACCCTAACCTAACCCTAACCCTAACCCTAACCTAACCCTAACCCTAACCCTAACCTAACCCTAACCCTAACCCTAACCCTAACCCTAACCCTAACCCTAACCCTAACCCTAACCCTAACCCTAACCCTAACCCTAACCCTAACCCTAACCCTAACCCTAACCCTAACCCTAACCCTAACCCTAACCCTAACCCTAACCTAACCCTAACCCTAACCTAACCCTAACCCTAACCCTAACCCTAACCCTAACCCTAACCCTAACCCTAACCCTAACCTAACCTAACCCTAACCCTAACCTAACCCTAACCCTAACCCTAACCCTAACCCTAACCCTAACCCTAACCCTAACCTAACCCTAACCCTAACCCTAACCCTAACCCTAACCCTAACCCTAACCCTAACCCTAACCCTAACCCTAACCCTAACCCTAACCCTAACCCTAACCTAACCCTAACCCTAACCCTAACCCTAACCCTAACCCTAACCCTAACCCTAACCCTAACCCTAACCCTAACCCTAACCCTAACCCTAACCCTAACCTAACCCTAACCCTAACCCTAACCCTAACCCTAACCCTAACCCTAACCCTAACCCTAACCCTAACCCTAACCCTAACCCTAACCCTAACCCTAACCCTAACCCTAACCCTAACCCTAACCCTAACCCTAACCCTAACCCTAACCCTAACCCTAACCCTAACCCTAACCCTAACCCTAACCCTAACCCTAACCCTAACCCTAACCCTAACCCTAACCCTAACCCTAACCCTAACCCTAACCCTAACCCTAACCCTAACCCTAACCCTAACCCTAACCCTAACCCTAACCCTAACCCTAACCCTAACCCTAACCCTAACCCTAACCCTAACCCTAACCCTAACCCTAACCCTAACCCTAACCCTAACCCTAACCCTAACCCTACCCTAACCCTAACCCTAACCCTAACCCTAACCCTAACCCTAACCCTAACCCTAACCCTAACCCTAACCCTAACCCTAACCCTAACCCTAACCCTAACCCTAACCCTAACCCTAACCCTAACCCTAACCCTAACCCTAACCCTAACCCTAACCCTAACCCTAACCCTAACCCTAACCTAACCCTAACCCTAACCCTAACCCTAACCCTAACCCTAACCTAACCCTAACCCTAACCCTAACCCTAACCCTAACCCTAACCCTAACCCTAACCCTAACCTAACCCTAACCCTAACCTAACCCTAACCCTAACCCTAACCCTAACCCTAACCCTAACCCTAACCCTAACCCTAACCCTAACCCTAACCCTAACCCTAACCCTAACCCTAACCCTAACCCTAACCCTAACCCTAACCCTAACCCTAACCTAACCCTAACCCTAACCCTAACCTAACCCTAACCCTAACCCTAACCCTAACCCTAACCCTAACCCTAACCCTAACCCTAACCCTAACCCTAACCCTAACCCTAACCCTAACCCTAACCCTAACCCTAACCCTAACCCTAACCCTAACCCTAACCCTAACCCTAACCCTAACCCTAACCCTAACCCTAACCCTAACCCTAACCCTAACCCTAACCCTAACCCTAACCCTAACCCTAACCCTAACCCTAACCCTAACCCTAACCCCTAACCCTAACCCTAACCCTAACCCTAACCCTAACCCTAACCCTAACCCTAACCCTAACCCTAACCCTAACCCTAACCCTAACCCTAACCCTAACCCTAACCCTAACCCTAACCCTAACCCTAACCCTAACCCTAACCCTAACCCTAACCCTAACCCTAACCCTAACCCTAACCCTAACCCTAACCCTAACCCTAACCCTAACCCTAACCCTAACCCTAACCCTAACCCTAACCCTAACCCTAACCCTAACCCTAACCCTAACCCTAACCCTAACCCTAACCCTAACCCTAACCCTAACCCTAACCCTAACCCTAACCCTAACCCTAACCCTAACCCTAACCCTAACCCTAACCCTAACCCTAACCCTAACCCTAACCCTAACCCTAACCCTAACCCTAACCCTAACCCTAACCCTAACCCTAACCCTAACCCTAACCCTAACCCTAACCCTAACCCTAACCCTAACCCTAACCCTAACCCTAACCCTAACCTAACCCTAACCCTAACCCTAACCCTAACCCTAACCCTAACCTAACCCTAACCCTAACCCTAACCCTAACCCTAACCCTAACCCTAACCCTAACCCTAACCCTAACCCTAACCCTAACCCTAACCCTAACCCTAACCCTAACCCTAACCCTAACCCTAACCCTAACCCTAACCCTAACCCTAACCCTAACCCTAACCCTAACCCTAACCCTAACCCTAACCCTAACCTAACCCTAACCCTAACCCTAACCCTAACCCTAACCCTAACCCTAACCCTAACCCTAACCCTAACCCTAACCCTAACCCTAACCCTAACCCTAACCCTAACCCTAACCCTAACCCTAACCCTAACCCTAACCCTAACCCTAACCCTAACCCTAACCCTAACCCTAACCCTAACCTAACCCTAACCCTAACCCTAACCCTAACCCTAACCCTAACCCTAACCCTAACCCTAACCCTAACCCTAACCCTAACCCTAACCCTAACCCTAACCCTAACCCTAACCCTAACCCTAACCCTAACCCTAACCCTAACCCTAACCCTAACCCTAACCCTAACCCTAACCCTAACCCTAACCCTAACCCTAACCCTAACCCTAACCCTAACCCTAACCC
>NC_090284.1:79438175-79595675 GCF_037392515.1 Haliotis asinina | reverse complement strand
CGGCACTCAGTATGGCGGGACAGTAAAGGAGTTTTGGGAAGAGTGCGTTTTTCGTTGGGGCGTGTGCTTTTACTGCCTTCAGAGTCATGCACCTAATCACCAGCACCCAAATATGGCATATGTTGTATCTTACCACTTTCCAAATAGCATCGTGTAGTCATAGCTTGCGGCCATGGGAGCCGTGCCAATTCACAATTATCAGAGGGGTACACAAAGGATGCAGTCTAAACTACCAGTTGTCCGACTTTCATTTTTGTGGAAGTCGCAGTGGCTCAGCGGGTTAAGCGGCAGACTTTGAGTGCTGGCGATTAGGTGCCTGACTCTGAAGGTGCGGGTTCGAATCACGGATGGGCCTCAACCTAAAAAGTACTAAAATTTGTACTTTACTGAAGGAGTGAAATACCAAATATGACATATGTTGCATTTGACCACTTTCTAAATAGCATCGTGTAATCAATGGATGCTGGAGATTACCAATTTTCTGTTGCCAGGCTTCGGAAACGCGTGTGCGTTCTTTTTTCTGTAAGACAAATGAGCGTATATTTCCAAATATTGCCAAAAACGTGTTTTTCCCGTGTACCCATCCCTTTCAGGCATTAACAGGTACAACAGCCATACATGGTATAAGAGGGTTCACGTACGCAGTATAAGAGTGTTTTCGTATAAGGTATAGGTGTCATTATAACTACTTTACGATACAGGTATAAGAGGTCACATTGACGTATTTATCCGATAACCTGTTGTATCTGCTTGTAACCCGTTGAGGAGCGAAAGAGAGATTGCATTTGATAGTATCCGTTTTGAACACGTCTTGAGCGGAAACATTCAGAGATTTTCGTCAATTTCCCATCGAATGTGTACGGATACAAATTAACCATGCCCAGCTACCATAGCATTCCCGGTCAAACCTGCTTTGTCAGATGGATCGATTGCTCGGAAGATGATACACTTCCGGTTAGGTATCCGGGCCATCTGGTGAGCAGCCAGATATAGCATCTGTAAATGTCAGTGTCAACCATATTTTGTCCCAGTAACGTATCATTTCAGTGAATAACCCCAAACAACTGTTAAAACGAGCGGCGCATAGTATTGTTTGGCACGGGGAAGGATGGACAAGTATTTTCTTTTGACGAGAGTGTGTCAGAGACTGTTACACAAGAGCAATGGGACTGACAAGAGGTACTGTGAGGGGGTCCTCGGTATGATGTCACGGGACGGGCACAACTCAAGTCTGGCCATTAAGTCCATCCAAGATATAGCGGAACAGGCGAAATATATCCTAGTGGCAATCTATACCGTTACACTAACGGTTTCCTTATTGGGCAATACTCTGGTAATCAAGTCTTTTGTATTTCACCGGCATATGCGTTCCGCCATGAATGTGTTTATAGTTTCACTTGCTGTCAGTGACTTTCTAATAACCGTGACCTGTTCTCCCATTAACATGGGAAATGCCTTGGCAAAATACTGGATCCTTGGAGGATTTGCTTGTAAGGTCATGCCGTTTATGACAAACCTGTCTGTGGCTTCCAGTTCTCTGACACTGTGTTGCATTGCATTAGATCGCTATAATGCCATTGTTCATCCTCTCAAAGTGAACGTCATGAAGAACCCGAGGCGGGCAGCCGTACTTCTTCTCTGCGTCTGGACCGTCTCCATCTCCGCGAGCGTACCCTATGCGCTGCTTTACAACATGTATGACATATGCAAGGGGGACAGCTGTGAATCAGTAGCGCATCTCTGTTACGCATCTAACAGTGGTCTCCTGGGGTCTCTGGAAATGTGGTTAACGCTGGTTGTACTCTTAGTGCTACCTCTCTCCTTCATTGCAATCACTTACGGAATCGTAATCTGGCGACTGTGGTCCAAGAGGACTATCGGGGTGTGGATACCGACTGCCGAGGACCTGAGGACCCGGCATAAGAAGAAAGCCGTGGTGATGATGGTGCTGGTTGTGGTGCTGTTTGCTTGCTGCTGGACACCACTACTTCTGTTTGACGTCATTGGGAGAGAAGAAAGTTTGAAGGCGTCTCAGACCAATCTGATTCTCAAGTACTTCCTCCAGTGGTTCGCTCTTAGCAGTGCCTGCTACAATCCTATCATTTATGCCTTCATGAATGAACGCTTTCGAAGGAAATTCACCAAACTCTGTTCGTGCAGGCGGGCGCGTGTTGAGCCCTTGAATAGCACACAGACAGCTGTACCGAGATTGAGAACATCCCGGTCGCCTCGCCTAATGTCTCATCAGTTTCAGGGGACCCCTAGGAGATTCTAGCAAGCAGTCTATTAAACGCATTTACGTTCTCAAGGTACACAGGGTTAGACCGCGGCCTAGGACTGGCACTGTGGGTGGATATTCACATTGGATTACAGGCCACTCTGAGATAGGCGGAAAGGTTTTGTTCCAAGAAATATTTCATTTGCTGGGATTATTGAGGAATGTATTTATTGCGGACATAATAGTTTTTGGTTACAAGGGACTCTGATGTCTCGACTGCATTCCATGATTTAAAGTCTTTTGATCGTGTAAGTTAATAATGAAGCATGTGACATATTGTACATATGTACTCATGTTAGCAAATGAGAGATAAAGCCGGCAAATAAGTATCACATCAGAAAAATACTGGAGCCCCATGTTTCACTGTTGCACCGTTTCGGTAAAATACTGGAGACCTATGTTGCAGTATTGCATCATTTCGGAAAAAAATAATGTCCAAAAATTTCCAACCCTGTCTGTACCTTTCTTCAATCCTAACTCCAGTACTGACTGTTTGAGAAATCTACAGTCGCCAATCAAGTGACGCGTATCGAAGACCACTTAGTGACAGGGACACCACTCGGTGTTACATTCTGTGATACCCAATCTTCTCGATGGGTGAGTGAGATGGAGACATCAAACAGTACCTATATTGTGTAGGAGACTTCACAGACACTATACAGTGTCACATTCTATGCGGGAGAGTTATGTTGATAACGTAAAGTGCGTCAGAGACATCAAGCAGTCAGAAACATTACACAGTGTCACATTCCGTGATCCACATTTATGTCGATGATATAAACTGTGGGTGTTTTCACACAGTGTTGAGCACAATTGTGTAGATGGTATAAAGTGAGTCCAGGCTTCAAACGCTGGGTGTTTTCACACAGTGTTAAGCATAATTGTGTAAATGGTATAAAGTGAGTCCAGGCTTCAAACGCTGGGTGCTTTCACACAGTGTTAAGCATAATTGTGTAGATGATATAAAGTGAGTCTAGGCTTCAAACGCTGGGTGTTTTCACACAGTGTTAAGCACAATTGTGTAGATGATATAAAGTGAGTCTACGCTTCAAACGGTGGATGTTTTCATACCTAGTCGCAAGTTGTAAGCTAGAATTGTGTAGATGATATAAATGATACGAGTGTTTCGGGGACTTCAGTCAATCAGAGACACCATACAATGTCACATTCTGTGATACATGTTCTGGTCGAATTTTGATAGAAACGTATTCTTATAAAGTAATCTTTTAAGTGTGTTTCCTAACCCTGATGACATGAAAATGGTTATTGTCGTTATCTCAGTTAAGACAGAAATGCTCATGGTTGTTGAATAAGAATTTGAATTCTAAAGTTAATTTAGCACTATAGCGTAGACATAATTCTATTTTCAGTTTCCATTTGAATTATTCAAGGTGACTTATACCCTGGCAGTAATTATGCTCTATAGGTCTGCAGCTGCTGCTTAATAAATCATATTTAAAAACGTATGTTTTGTTTGTTATTTTCAGTTTCTGAACTTCGCCATTTAACGAAGGTTGTCACGAAGGCTAATGAAAGAGAGTTTTAAGCGTTACAAGTATTCGTAGAATTGTGAATTATTGTGCTGACACTTTCTAACCGTCTCTTGACATGTGGATTTTAATGTCTTCAAGACTATACAGCAACTGTGTCAACACTGCAACCAAATGCCACAACGTTAACGGTGGGAAATGAATGAACATGACAAATAGGATTAAGGTTGAATAAACGTTATCAGGGTTAGGCACCGTTATGTGGTTTAGTGTGGGGGCACTGTTATGTGGACTAGTGTAGTGGGAGTGTTATGTGGTCTGGTGTAGTGGGACTGTTATGTGGTCTAGTGCGAGGGCAGTGTTATGTGGTCTAGTGTAGTGGCATTGTTATGCAGTATAGTGTAGTGGCACTGTTATGCAGTGTACAGTAGTAGCACTGTTATGTTTTCTAGTTTAGTTGCACTGCTATGTTGTCTAGTGCGGTGGCAGGGTTATATGGTCTAGTGTAGTGGCATTGTTATGCAGTCTAGTGTAGTGGGACTTTTATGTGGTCTAGTGCGGTGGCAGTGTTATGTGGTCTAGTGTGTGGGCACTGTTATGTAGTCTAGTGTAGAGGCAGGGTTATGTGGTCTAGTGTAGTGGCATTTTTTATATAGTCCAGTGTAGAGGCAGGGTTAGGTGGTCTAGTGTAGTGGCACTGTTATGTGGTCTAGTGTGGATCTTTATTATGCAGTCTAGTGTAGTGGTACTGTTATACAGTCTACTGTAGTGGCAGTGTTATGTGGTCTAGTGTGGATCTTTATTATACAGTCTAATGAAGTGGCACTGCTATGTGGTCTAGTGTAGTGGCACTGTTATGTGGTCTAGTGTGGATCTTTATTATTCAGTCTAGTGAAGTGGCACTGCTATATGGCCTAGTGAAGTGGCAGTGTTATGCAGCCTCGTGTAGTGGCACTGTTATGTGGTCTACTCTAGTGCCTTTGCTATTTGGTCTAGTGAAGTGGCAGTGTTATGCAGTCTCGTGTAGTGGCACTGTTATGTGGCCAAATGTAGTGGCACTGTTATGCAGTCTAGTGTAGTGGAACTGTTATGCAGTCTAGTGTAGTGGAACTGTTATGTGGTCTAGTGTGGATCTTTATTATGTGGTCTAGTGTAGTGGCAGTGTTATTCAGTCTAACCTGGCCAAGTGTACTGGCACTATTATGCAGTCTAATGTAGTGGCAGGGTTATGCAGTCTAGTGTAGTGGCAGTGTTATGTGGTCTAGTGTATTGGCGCTGTTATGTGATCTGGTGTAGTGGCACTGTTATGCAGTCTAGTGAAGTGGCAATGTGGCAATGTCATGCATTCTAATGCAGTGGCACTGTTATGTAGTCTAGTCTAGTGCCTTTGCTATGTGGTCTAGTGTAGAAGCGCTGTTATGTGGTCTAGTGTTGGGGCACTGTTGTGCAGTCTAGTGTAGTAGCACTGTTATGTGGTCTGGTTTAGTTGCACTGCTATGTAGTCTAGTGCGGTGGCAAGGTTATATGATCTAGTGTAGTGGCATTGTTATGCAGTCTAGTGTAGTGGCAATGTTATGTGGTCTGGTGTAGTTGCACTGCTATGTAGTCTAGTGCGGTGGCAGGGTTATATGATCTAGTGTAGTGGCATTGTTATGCAGTCTAGTGTAGTGGCACTGTTATGTATTCTAGTGTGTGGGCACTGTTATGTGGTCTAGTGTAGATTCAGTGTTATGTGATCTAGTGTAGTGGCATTGTTATGTGGTCTAGTATAGAGGCAGGGTTATGTGGTCTAGTGTGGTGGCACTGTTATGTTCTCTAGTGTGTGGGTCACTGTTATGTGGTATAGTGTGGTGGCAGTGTTATACGGTCTATTGCTGTCTAATGTAATGGCACTATTATATGGTTTCATGTAGTGGCATTGTTGTGGACTCTTGTGTAGTGGCACTGTTGTGTGGTCTAGTGTAGGGGCACTATTATGTGGTTTAGTGTAGTGGGGTCGTTATGCGGTCTAGTGTAGCGTCACCTTTATGTGGTCTAGTGTGGTCACACTGCTTTGTGGTCTAGTGAAGGGGCACTGTTGCGCAGTCTAATTTAGTGGCACATTTATGCGATCTAGTATAGAGGCATTGTTATGCAGTCTTATGTATTGGTACTGTTATGCAATCTAGTGTACTGACACTGTTTTGTAGTCTAGTGTAATAGCACTTTTGTACTGTCTAATGAAGTGGCAATGTTTCAAGTGTAGGGGCACTTTTGTATTGTCTGATGTGGTAGCACTTTTATGCGGTCTCGTGTAGTGTAGTGGCACTGAAAAGTATTGGTATTGTTCAGCAATCTAGTGTAGTGGCACTCTTTTGCAGTCAAGTACTAGTGCAGTGACACTTTTGTGCTGTCTGTTGAAGTGGCACATTTAGTGGTCTGGTGTAGGAGCACTGTTATGTAGTGTGATGTAGGGGCACTATTATGTGGTCTAATGTAGTGGCACTGTTATTCTGTCTAATTAAGGGGTGTAATTATACGGTATAGTTTCGGGGCACTGTTTTGTGGTGTAGTTTCGGGGCACTGTCTCGTGGTGTGGTGCAGGACCTAATCTGTTTTTAGTAAACGTCAACATTATGTTGGTTTACTTATGAGGTTCTGCTTTGTTGGGTTTTATTTTTCTTTTCAATGTTTGAAAATATTTTTCTTCACTGGAAGAATAATGCTTACCTGAAATAGCTAACACACCAAGTCACAACCGCCAATACAGGAACGTTGCCAGGCAACGGATTGTTGACCACACATTTACAATAACAAACTCACAGGTACTGTCAACATGTGGTATTGTTTGTACAATTCAGTTTGCAATGCATGGTAGCTTAGCAACACTTTGAAACTCATTTAAGAATCGTGTTAAAGTTTGTTGTCAATGAATGGGAAGGCCTGTGTTTCAATACACACTTGAAGCGTTATTATAAATGCGATTCTCTTACATTTTGCCTAAATAAGGATTTCAAAGAGATAATATGCAGAAATGATTAAAAGATGGGAGGTTTGAACAAAACCATACGTCATTCGCTCAAGTATGTATAAAACGGTACCCGTTTAGTATTATTATATTATAGTATATTATATTAACCACCCCTATGGCAAGAGTCAAACACGAAGAGTCCTTATGCCATCTAACGCTTAGTACATCACTGTGGCATTCAAGGTTCAGCACACGCCTATGGCACCTGAAGCTAGGTAGACACTGTACCAATCAAGCACTAACTACTCCCTATAACAGTATATAGCACTTGTTTGTCACTACGGCTTACGTGTGAACACCTGGAATTCGTTGCCAGCGCGAAGAGGCCTACCACTTTCACTACAGACTGTTTCAGGGAGGGCGTGCCATTCCGTTATAACACAGTGAAGATAAGAAGTCGTCTTCGGGTTAGGATGTACACACATTCCTCCGACTCCAACTCAAGCCTAGACGCACTGCTTCAATGGCTGGAAGAGAGCGCCAATCCACCATCCATGCAGCATGCAAGCAGGATCATCTGCATGTATGTTGCTTCCGTATCCTTCGCCATCGTGGACAACATCATCGTTCTCGTTGTCATCGGCCAAACCTTTGGTCGCCGGTCACAGATATCTGCGTACCAAATCAACCTCGCCCTGGCGGACCTTCTCATGTCGGTGTTTTGCGTTCCTTTTACTTTCGCCCAAGCCTACGTGGGATTCTGGGCTTTCGGTAGCTTCACTTGCCCGGCCATCCTCTTCTTACAGCTATGCTTCGTAAACGTTAGTGCCTACACAAATGTTGCAATAGGAATCGACAGGTAAGTACATTGTCAGTATGTTACTGGTATCATTTTGTTCGGGGATTAGGATGTTTTATACAGCTTGATGAAGTAAACGGCTGTAGCCAAGCTCCATCTCCCTGTTGTCAACATTAGTCAGATATGTAACGTCACCTCCGTAAGGTACAAATCAATGGAAGATGATAATAAGACTGCTCACACCTTTCACAAAGATGTGCATTCATACAGCGTAACAAAAGGAATAATGAAGGTAATCTGTTGGTTTACTGCGTATTTACCTTCCATATCCGTTTTGATGTAGTGTATTCATTGGTCACCTAGGTTCTTGGGGGTTATTTTCCCCTTCAAATGGAAGCCTACAGTGCGCCAAAGAAAGCGGATTTTGGTTTTGGTGTGGTGCTTTTCCGCCCTGATTGCTTCCCCGGAAGTAGTTGTTGGTCGGAGCAAAGAACAATACCTTTGGAATGGCACACAGCCGTTATGTAACGAGTACTGGCGAACCCCGGAACAGAGGGAGATGTACACACTGGCCGTGTTCCTCCTCTGCCTCATACTACCACTAGTGACGCTCGTCATCACGTATTCCTGCGTGGTCTACAGACTGTGGATCCGTCAGACGCCGGGAAACGCAGACATCAAGCGGGACAGGAGGCGGTTGTCCTCGAAAAAGAAGGTTAGATGCATTTCTATGATACGACGTTTCGGTAAAGCTTTTTATACCGTTTTCAAGCAAGAGTAAAGCAACACAGCACAGACCCGGCTTTTATACATATAACAGAGATTAAGTAAGACAACATACATTAATGCGTCAGAGGGATTAACTGTAACACCAATGCAATAGGTAATACTACAGTAACAAAGCGAGGAGGCCAATGTTGAGTAAGCGGGGCAAAGTATACATACACAGAGTAGGTAATAATGCAGTATCAATTGGGAGGAAGCAAGGGTAGAACAAGGAGTAGATAATAATGCAGCAACAATTGGGATGACGCCAGAGTAGAACAAGGAGTAGATAGTAATGCAGCAACAATTGGGAGGACGTCAGAGTAGAACAAGGAGTAGATAATAATGCAGTAACAATTGGGAGGAAGCAAGGGTAGAACAAGGAGTAGGTAATAATGCAGTAACAATTGGGAGGACGTGAGAGTAGAACAAGGAGTAGATAATAATGCAGTAACAATTGGGAGGACGTCAGAGTAGAACAAGGGGTAGATGATAATGCAGCAACAACTGGGAGGAAGCAAGGGTAGAACAAGGAGTAGGTAATAATGCAGTAACAATTTGGAGGACGTCACAGCAGAATAAGGGGTAGATAATAATGCAGTAACAATTGGGAAGAAGCAAGGGTAGAACAAGGAGTAGATAATAATGAAGCAACAACTGGGAGGACGTCAGAGTAGAACAAGGGGTAGAGAATAATGCAGTAACATTTGGTAGGGCGTGAGAGTAGAACAAGGGGTAGATAATAATGCAGCAACAATTGGGAGGACGTCAGAGTAGAACAAGGGGTAGATAATAATGCAGTAACATTTGGTAGGGCGTGAGAGTAGAACAAGGGGTAGATAATAATGCAGTAACAATTGGGAGGACGTCAGAGTAGAACAAGGGGTAGATAATAATGCAGTAAGATTTGGTAGGGCGTGAGAGTAGAACAAGGGGTAGATAATAATGCAGTAACAATTGGTAGGGCGTGAGAGTAGAACAAGGGGTAGATAATAATGCAGTAACATTTGGTAGGACGTCAGAGTAGAACAAGGGGTAGATAATAATGCAGTAACATTTGGTAGGGCGTGAGAGTAGAACAAGGGGTAGATAATAATGCAGTAACAATTGGTAGGACGTCAGAGTAGAACAAGGGGTAGATAATAATGCAGTAACAATTGGGAGGACGTCAGGGTAGAACAAGGGGTAGATAATAATGCAGTAACAATTGGGAGGACGTCAGAGCAGAATAAGGGGTAGATAATAATGCAGTAACAATTGGGAAGAAGCAAGGGTAGAACAAGGAGTAGATAATAATGCAGCAACAACTGGGAGGACGTCAGAGTAGAACAAGGGGTAGAGAATAATGCAGTAACATTTGGTAGGGCGTGAGAGTAGAACAAGGGGTAGATAATAATGCAGCAACAATTGGGAGGACGTCAGAGTAGAACAAGGGGTAGATAATAATGCAGTAACATTTGGTAGGGCGTGAGAGTAGAACAAGGGGTAGATAATAATGCAGTAACAATTGGTAGGACGTCAGAGTAGAACAAGGGGTAGATAATAATGCAGTAACAATTGGGAGGACGTCAGGGTAGAACAAGGGGTAGATAATAATGCAGTAACAATTGGGAGGACGTCAGAGCAGAATAAGGGGTAGATAATAATGCAGTAACAATTGGGAAGAAGCAAGGGTAGAACAAGGAGTAGATAATAATGCAGCAACAACTGGGAGGACGTCAGAGTAGAACAAGGGGTAGAGAATAATGCAGTAACATTTGGTAGGGCGTGAGAGTAGAACAAGGGGTAGATAATAATGCAGCAACAATTGGGAGGACGTCAGAGTAGAACAAGGGGTAGATAATAATGCAGTAACATTTGGTAGGGCGTGAGAGTAGAACAAGGGGTAGATAATAATGCAGCAACAATTGGGAGGACGTCAGAGTAGAACAAGGGGTAGATAATAATGCAGTAACATTTGGTAGGGCGTGAGAGTAGAACAAGGGGTAGATAATAATGCAGTAACAATTGGTAGGACGTCAGAGTAGAACAAGGGGTAGATAATAATGCAGTAACAATTGGGAGGACGTCAGGGTAGAACAAGGGGTAGATAATAATGCAGTAACAATTGGGAGGACGTCAGAGCAGAATAAGGGGTAGATAATAATGCAGTAACAATTGGGAAGAAGCAAGGGTAGAACAAGGAGTAGATAATAATGCAGCAACAACTGGGAGGACGTCAGAGTAGAACAAGGGGTAGAGAATAATGCAGTAACATTTGGTAGGGCGTGAGAGTAGAACAAGGGGTAGATAATAATGCAGCAACAATTGGGAGGACGTCAGAGTAGAACAAGGGGTAGATAATAATGCAGTAACATTTGGTAGGGCGTGAGAGTAGAACAAGGGGTAGATAATAATGCAGTAACAATTGGTAGGGCGTGAGAGTAGAACAAGGGGTAGATAATAATGCAGTAACAATTGGGAGGACGTCAGAGTAGAACAAGGGGTAAATAATAATGCAGCAACAATTGTGAGGACGTCAGAGTAGAACAAGGGGTAGATAATAATGCAGTAACAATTGGTAGGGCGTCAGAGCAGAACAAGGGGTAGATAATAATGCAGTAACAATTGGTAGGGCGTGAGAGTAGAACAAGGGGTAGATAATAATGCAGCAACAATTGGGAGGACGTCAGAGTAGAACAAGGGGTAGATAATAATGCAGTAACATTTGGTAGGGCGTGAGAGTAGAACAAGGGGTAGATGATAATGCAGTAACAATTGGTAGGGCGTGAGAGTAGAACAAGGGGTAGATAATAATGCAGTAACATTTGGTAGGGCGTGAGAGTAGAACAAGGGGTAGATAATAATGCAGTAACAATTGGTAGGACGTCAGAGTAGAACAAGGGGTAGATAATAATGCAGTAACAATTGGGAGGACGTCAGGGTAGAACAAGGGGTAGATAATAATGCAGTAACAATTGGGAGGACGTCAGAGCAGAATAAGGGGTAGATAGTAATGCAGTAACAATTGGGAAGAAGCAAGGGTAGAACAAGGAGTAGATAATAATGCAGCAACAACTGGGAGGACGTCAGAGTAGAACAAGGGGTAGAGAATAATGCAGTAACATTTGGTAGGGCGTGAGAGTAGAACAAGGGGTAGATAATAATGCAGCAACAATTGGGAGGACGTCAGAGTAGAACAAGGGGTAGATAATAATGCAGTAACATTTGGTAGGGCGTGAGAGTAGAACAAGGGGTAGATAATAATGCAGCAACAATTGGGAGGACGTCAGAGTAGAACAAGGGGTAGATAATAATGCAGTAACATTTGGTAGGGCGTGAGAGTAGAACAAGGGGTAGATAATAATGCAGTAACAATTGGTAGGACGTCAGAGTAGAACAAGGGGTAGATAATAATGCAGTAACAATTGGGAGGACGTCAGGGTAGAACAAGGGGTAGATAATAATGCAGTAACAATTGGGAGGACGTCAGAGCAGAATAAGGGGTAGATAATAATGCAGTAACAATTGGGAAGAAGCAAGGGTAGAACAAGGAGTAGATAATAATGCAGCAACAACTGGGAGGACGTCAGAGTAGAACAAGGGGTAGAGAATAATGCAGTAACATTTGGTAGGGCGTGAGAGTAGAACAAGGGGTAGATAATAATGCAGCAACAATTGGGAGGACGTCAGAGTAGAACAAGGGGTAGATAATAATGCAGTAACATTTGGTAGGGCGTGAGAGTAGAACAAGGGGTAGATAATAATGCAGTAACAATTGGTAGGGCGTGAGAGTAGAACAAGGGGTAGATAATAATGCAGTAACAATTGGGAGGACGTCAGAGTAGAACAAGGGGTAAATAATAATGCAGCAACAATTGTGAGGACGTCAGAGTAGAACAAGGGGTAGATAATAATGCAGTAACAATTGGTAGGGCGTCAGAGCAGAACAAGGGGTAGATAATAATGCAGTAACAATTGGTAGGGCGTGAGAGTAGAACAAGGGGTAGATAATAATGCAGCAACAATTGGGAGGACGTCAGAGTAGAACAAGGGGTAGATAATAATGCAGTAACATTTGGTAGGGCGTGAGAGTAGAACAAGGGGTCGATGATAATGCAGTAACAATTGGTAGGGCGTGAGAGTAGAACAAGGGGTAGATAATAATGCAGAAACAATTGGGAGGACGTCAGAGTAGAACAAGGGGTAAATAATAATGCAGCAACAATTGTGAGGACGTCAGAGTAGAACAAGGGGTAGATAATAATGCAGTAACAATTGGTAGGGCGTCAGAGCAGAACAAGGGGTAGATAATAATGCAGTAACAATTGGGAGGACGTCAGAGTAGAACAAGGGGTAAATAATAATGCAGTAACAATTGGGAGGACGTCAGAGTAGAACAAGGGGTAGATAATAATGCAGTAACAATTGGGAGGACGTCAGGGTAGAACAAGGGGTAGATAATAATGCAGTAACAATTGGGAGGACGTCAGAGCAGAATAAGGGGTAGATAATAATGCAGTAACAATTGGGAAGAAGCAAGGGTAGAACAAGGAGTAGATAATAATGCAGCAACAACTGGGAGGACGTCAGAGTAGAACAAGGGGTAGATAATAATGCAGTAACATTTGGTAGGGCGTGAGAGTAGAACAAGGGGTAGATAATAATGCAGCAACAATTGGGAGGACGTCAGAGTAGAACAAGGGGTAGATAATAATGCAGTAACATTTGGTAGGGCGTGAGAGTAGAACAAGGGGTAGATAATAATGCAGTAACAATTGGTAGGACGTCAGAGTAGAACAAGGGGTAGATAATAATGCAGTAACAATTGGGAGGACGTCAGGGTAGAACAAGGGGTAGATAATAATGCAGTAACAATTGGGAGGACGTCAGAGCAGAATAAGGGGTAGATAATAATGCAGTAACAATTGGGATGAAGCAAGGGTAGAACAAGGAGTAGATAATAATGCAGCAACAACTGGGAGGACGTCAGAGTAGAACAAGGGGTAGAGAATAATGCAGTAACATTTGGTAGGGCGTGAGAGTAGAACAAGGGGTAGATAATAATGCAGCAACAATTGGGAGGACGTCAGAGTAGAACAAGGGGTAGATAATAATGCAGTAACATTTGGTAGGGCGTGAGAGTAGAACAAGGGGTAGATAATAATGCAGTAACAATTGGTAGGGCGTGAGAGTAGAACAAGGGGTAGATAATAATGCAGTAACAATTGGGAGGACGTCAGAGTAGAACAAGGGGTAAATAATAATGCAGCAACAATTGTGAGGACGTCAGAGTAGAACAAGGGGTAGATAATAATGCAGTAACAATTGGTAGGGCGTCAGAGCAGAACAAGGGGTAGATAATAATGCAGTAACAATTGGTAGGGCGTGAGAGTAGAACAAGGGGTAGATAATAATGCAGCAACAATTGGGAGGACGTCAGAGTAGAACAAGGGGTAGATAATAATGCAGTAACATTTGGTAGGGCGTGAGAGTAGAACAAGGGGTCGATGATAATGCAGTAACAATTGGTAGGGCGTGAGAGTAGAACAAGGGGTAGATAATAATGCAGAAACAATTGGGAGGACGTCAGAGTAGAACAAGGGGTAAATAATAATGCAGCAACAATTGTGAGGACGTCAGAGTAGAACAAGGGGTAGATAATAATGCAGTAACAATTGGTAGGGCGTCAGAGCAGAACAAGGGGTAGATAATAATGCAGTAACAATTGGGAGGACGTCAGAGTAGAACAAGGGGTAAATAATAATGCAGTAACAATTGGGAGGACGTCAGAGTAGAACAAGGGGTAGATAATAATGCAGTAACAATTGGGAGGACGTCAGGGTAGAACAAGGGGTAAATAATAATGCAGTAACAATTGGGAGGACGTCAGAGCAGAATAAGGGGTAGATAATAATGCAGTAACAATTGGGAAGAAGCAAGGGTAGAACAAGGAGTAGATAATAATGCAGCAACAACTGGGAGGACGTCAGAGTAGAACAAGGGGTAGAGAATAATGCAGTAACATTTGGTAGGGCGTGAGAGTAGAACAAGGAGTAGATAATAATGCAGCAACAATTGGGAGGACGTCAGAGTAGAACAAGGGGTAGATAATAATGCAGTAACATTTGGTAGGGCGTGAGAGTAGAACAAGGGGTAGATAATAATGCAGTAACAATTGGTAGGACGTCAGAGTAGAACAAGGGGTAGATAATAATGCAGTAACAATTGGGAGGACGTCAGGGTAGAACAAGGGGTAGATAATAATGCAGTAACAATTGGGAGGACGTCAGAGCAGAATAAGGGGTAGATAATAATGCAGTAACAATTGGGAAGAAGCAAGGGTAGAACAAGGAGTAGATAATAATGCAGCAACAACTGGGAGGACGTCAGAGTAGAACAAGGGGTAGAGAATAATGCAGTAACATTTGGTAGGGCGTGAGAGTAGAACAAGGGGTAGATAATAATGCAGCAACAATTGGGAGGACGTCAGAGTAGAACAAGGGGTAGATAATAATGCAGTAACATTTGGTAGGGCGTGAGAGTAGAACAAGGGGTAGATAATAATGCAGTAACAATTGGTAGGGCGTGAGAGTAGAACAAGGGGTAGATAATAATGCAGTAACAATTGGGAGGACGTCAGAGTAGAACAAGGGGTAAATAATAATGCAGCAACAATTGTGAGGACGTCAGAGTAGAACAAGGGGTAGATAATAATGCAGTAACAATTGGTAGGGCGTCAGAGCAGAACAAGGGGTAGATAATAATGCAGTAACAATTGGTAGGGCGTGAGAGTAGAACAAGGGGTAGATAATAATGCAGCAACAATTGGGAGGACGTCAGAGTAGAACAAGGGGTAGATAATAATGCAGTAACATTTGGTAGGGCGTGAGAGTAGAACAAGGGGTAGATAATAATGCAGTAACAATTGGTAGGGCGTGAGAGTAGAACAAGGGGTAGATAATAATGCAGTAACAATTGGGAGGACGTCAGAGTAGAACAAGGGGTAAATAATAATGCAGCAACAATTGTGAGGACGTCAGAGTAGAACAAGGGGTAGATAATAATGCAGTAACAATTGGTAGGGCGTCAGAGCAGAACAAGGGGTAGATAATAATGCAGTAACAATTGGGAGGACGTCAGAGTAGAACAAGGGGTAAATAATAATGCAGTAACAGTTGGGAGGACGTCAGAGTAGAACAAGGGGTAGATAATAATGCAGTAACATTTGGTAGGGCGGCAGAGTAGAACAAGAGGTAGATGATGATGCAGTAACAATTGGGAGGACGTCAGAGTAGAACAAGGGGTAGATAATAATGCAGTAACATTTGGTAGGGCGTGAGAGTAGAACAAGGGGTAGATAATAATGCAGTAACAATTGGTAGGACGTCAGAGTAGAACAAGGGGTAGATAATAATGCAGTAACAATTGGGAGGACGTCAGGGTAGAACATGGGGTAGATAATAATGCAGTAACAATTGGGAGGACGTCAGGGTAGAACAAGGGGTAGATAATAATGCAGCAACAATTGGGATGACGTCAGAGCAGAACAAGGGGTAGATAATAACGCAGTAACAATTGGGAAGAAGCAAGGGTAGAACAAGGAGTAGGTAATAATGCAGTAACAATTGGGAGGACGTCAGAGTAGAACAAGGGGTAGATAATAATGCAGTAACATTTGGTAGGGCGTGAGAGTAGAACAAGGAGTAGATAATAATGCAGCAACAATTGGGAGGACGTCAGAGTAGAACAAGGGGTAGATAATAATACAGTAACAATTGTGAGGACGTCAGAGTAGAACAAGGGGTAGATAATAATGCAGTAACATTTGGTAGGGCGTGAGAGTAGAACAAGGAGTAGATAATAATGCAGCAACAATTGGGAGGACGTCAGAGTAGAACAAGAAGTAGATAATAATACAGTAACAATTGGGAGGACGTCAGAGTAGAACAAGGAGTAGATAATAATGCAGCAACAATTGGGAGGACGTCAGAGTAGAACAAGGGGTAGATAATAATACAGTAACAATTGGGAGGACGTCAGAGTAGAACAAGGGGTAGATAATAATGCAGTAACAATTGGGAGAACTAGGTATACATAGCAGATGGGGTGGGCAGTAATACAATGATAATAGGAAGCCAAGGAAAGCATAGCATGTGGGTGAAGCCAAGCTATACATGGCAGATACGGGATTAATTGGCAATAATGACTGGAGTGCCATGTTCTGTTGTTTTTAGAAATAAAGAAGTTGTTATCCATAAAGTATGATACTTTTCTATCTCTGACTTTTCTATCATCCATCTACATGTCAAACAAACAGATCAATGTCAGAGATGTTTTGTTCACAGACACATAATTCTGTGATTGAGATGTTTTGTTGGCCGTTTGTCGGTATTGATACACAAAACAGTTTGGACATATGATTTTTGAAGTGCCACCATTTCCGTGATAATATATCTTACACTTTGGCCAAGTCTGTATGGACGTGTCTCATTTTAACCTTGCTCTGTCGACATATAGTTAACTGCAATCCTTCTCCATACAGGTGACCCGTATGTTGATCATCAAGGTCGCCATGTTCACATTGTGCTGGCTGCCTCTTCATCTTTTCAACCTCCTTGTAGACTTCAACTCCAAGCTCCTTAACTCTGCAGATGAGCACGTGGTTCAAACAGCGTTCTTTGCCTGCCATTGGGTCGCAATGTCACATGCCTTTGTGAACCCTCTTATCTACTTCATAGCAGACGATTACTTCAGAGTAAGATGAATGTTGTCGGTATGCTGTCCACATCTCTGGTTGAGTAGTGAAGTTGGCAATCCCTGATGTCCACCTCTGTAGTAAATCCCATCTCTCCACCTCTGTGTTAGTGCAATGAAGTAGGCAATCCCTGATGTAAACCTCTGTGGTAGTGTAATGAAGTTGGCAATCCCCGATGTCCACCTCTGTGGTAGTGTAATGAAGTTGACAATCCCTGATGTCCACCTCTGTGGTAGTGTAATGAAGTTGGCAACCTCTGATGTCCACATCTGTGGTAGAGTAGTCAAGTAGGCAATCCCATCTGTCCACCTCTGTGGTAGAGTAATCAAGTAGGCAATCCCTGATGTCCACCTCTGTGGAAGTGTAGTGAAGTTGGCAAACCCTCATGTCCACCTCTGTGGAAGTGTAGTGAAGTTGGCAAGCCCTCATGTCCACCTCTGTGGTAGAGTAGTCACGTTGGCAATCCCATCTGTCCACCTCTGTGGTAGAGTAGTCAAGTTGGCAATCCCATCTGTCCACCTCTGTGGTAGTGTAATGAAGTTGGCAATCCCTGATGTCCATCATTGTGGTAGTGTAATGACTACTCTACCACGATGATGGATATCAGAGATTGAAGTGTAGTGAAGTTGGCAATCCCATCTGTCCACCTCTGTGGTAGAGTAGTCAAGTTGGCAATCCCATCTGTCCACCTCTGTGGTAGAGTAGTCAAGTTGGCAATCCCATCTGTCAACCTCTGTGGTAGTGTAATGAAGTTGGCAATCCCTGATGTCCACCTCTTTGGTAGAGTAGTCAAGTAGGCAGTCCCTGATGTCCATCTCTTTGGTAGAGTGGTCAAATAGGCAATCCCTGATGTCCACCTCTGTGGTAGAACAATGAAGTTGGCAATCCCTGATGTCCACCTCTGTGGTAGAGTAGTCAAGTTGGCAGTCCCTGATGTCCACCTCTTTGGTAGAGTAGTGAAGTTGGCAATCCCATCTGTCCACCTCTGTGGTAGAGTAGTCAAGTAGGCAATCCCATCTGTCCACCTCTGTTGTAGTGTAATGAAGTAGGCAATCCCTGATGTCCACCTCTGTGGTAGAGTGGTCAAATAGGCAATCCCTGATGTCCACTTCTGTGGTAGAGTAGTCAAGTAGACAATCCCTGATGTCCACCTCTGTGGTAGAGTAGTCAAGTTGGCAGTCCCTGATGTCCACCTCTTTGGTAGAGTGGTCAAATAGGCAATCCCTGATGTCCACTTCTGTGGTAGAGTAGTCAAGTAGACAATCCCTGATGTCCACCTCTGTGGTAGAGTAGTCAAGTTGGCAATCCCATCTGTCCACCTCTGTGGAAGTGTAATGAAGTTGCCAATCCCTGATGTCCACCTCTGTGGTAGTGTTCTTTGATGATCTTGAGGTTTTGTTTTGTTTTGTTTAAATTTGCCACATTTCCTTGGGCATAATTTTAAACTGAAACTGTCTTTAGCACGAACTGGAACTAGACACATTAACACATTAACTTTAATGTTCATATTAATAACTTTTGTCGAGGCGTCTCGGACGTTTCACTTCTATTCCTGACCTGGTTCTGACTGTGCTAGAGTCAGACGGTGAAGTCTTGGTGATGCCTTGACATCGGTTGGTAAGTCGAAGCGCACGTGCCTCGATGGTGTACTGACCAATCTTCTAGGTTGCACTGGTATGCGGTTAGCCGAAACCAATGCTGGTGTTGGCTCTGTATTGCTGCGACTAACTGGGGTGGTTGGTAGTCTGAGGTACAGTCCGTCTGGGGCTGACACAATGTACAAACGTCGTTCATTTGCTTGTTCAATCACTGTTCCTGGTTTCCATTTTCCTGACACATTGTCATGAATGTGAACTGTTTTTTCCTGTACAAGGGGAACACTTCACCTGCCCTCTTGTCGTGATCTGTCGCGTTTCTGATTAGTTTGACGAGACTCGAGGTGCCGCCTTACGTTGTCCCTGGTGTACGAATCGTCGCCAATCTTGGAAGATTTGCTTTCACTCTCCTTGACGTTCGGCCGCTGATGTCAAATTGTGGTCAGCTGGAGCTGAGCGGAGAATGAACATCGCCATATGAAGGTACACTCCGGAAAGTTTTGCTTTCTATAGTGTGAGTTTGAAGAAGAGTAATGTGGGCCGTTGTCGCTCACGAGCCTCTCAGGAATACCTTGCTCCGCGAACATACCTTTGGGATTCTTTATCACGCCTTGGCAGCCTCCTGTACCAGTTATCTTCCGTAGAAATGGGTGTCACATAGTATCAGGTACTCATCCCCTAAGACGTAGAACAAATCTGTTCCGAAAACTTGCCAATGTCTCGTTAGTAGTTCGTGTGCTAGGAGTGGTTCTGCAGGTTGTGACTTGTGGACTTGTGGTCAATATCGGCGTTGACTCCGGTCCAGAAGATGCAACTCTTGGCTAGCAGTTTTTTTCTCAATCCCCTGATGTGCTTCATGGAGTTTGTTGAGGATTTCTTCATGCATTGAGGTAGGTATGACTACGCAGTTACCTTTCAGAATGATGCCATCTTCAATGGAGAGTTCATCTCGGTAAGACCAGTAAGATCTAATTGGTGCGGATACCATTTTCTGGCGTTCCGGCCAAACTTCCAAGATGATTTCTTTTAAGGCTTGTAGTTCGGTTTCACATCTGGTTTCATCTTTGACAGATTTGAGTTTCTCCTCAGAGAACTGAACAAGATCTACACGAATGTCCAACTCGATTGATGATTTGTCGGGTCCTGGTGATCTTGACAAGGCGTCAGCTAAGAGCATTTCCTTCACTGGTCTGTATTTTATTTTCAGGTCGTATGACTGGATCCTCAGCAGCATGCGTTGGAGTCTCTGTGGTGCCGCAGACAAGTTCTTCAGGTGGATCATTTCTAGTGGTTTGTGGTCCGTCTCTACGGTGAATCTCTTCCGATATAGGAATGTGTGGAATCGTTCACATCCGAAAACGATTGCAAGCATTTCTCGTTCTATGTTGGCGTATCGCTGTTCAGTATCACTGAGTGATTTAGATGCGATGGCAACAGGCTTGTCCTGTTAAAATAAGACTGCTCCCAGTCCTTTTGTAGATGCGTCCATTCTCACCACAGATTCCGCCTGAGGGTCGAAATATGTTAGAGTCACTTTGTTGCATACGCTTTCCTTTATCCTATCAAATGCTGCTTGATGGGTTTCATTCCACACGAAGTCAGCGTCCTTCTTTATCAACTCTCTTAGTGAGGCGGTGTGATCTGAGAGGTGGGGTATAAACGGTCCCAAGTATGTAGCTATCCCAAGGAATTCTTGAACCTTTTTCGAGTCCGTCGGAGTTGGGATGTCTTGGATGGCGTTTACCTTGTTCGGGTCTGGATGTACTCGAAGACGAGACCGTAGAACTTTATTTTGTCATACTTGATGTCACACTTTTCTGGGTTGAAGACCAGGCCGTGTTCCTTGGCTGTTCTCATGAGGGCATTCAAGTTTCTGTCAAGTTCCTCTGTTGTTTCCCCAGCTACATCATCTACAATGCTTACAGTGCCAGGACAGTCCGAGTGGATCTGGTCCATGCGTTCTTGGAACACGTCTTGGCTGAGATTAAGCTTAAAAGGTAACTGTAAGAACCTGTACCTTCCAAATGGGCCCTTGACTGTTGTCAGTTTGCTTGATTCTTCATCCAATGAGACTGACCAATATCCATGGCGTGCATCCAGTTTGGAGATAACTTTCGCACCTGTAAACTTGTGTTTGAACTCCTCAAATATTGGGGTCGTGTAATGTGGTCTCTTCATAGCTCTGTTGAGGTTTATGGGATCTAAGCATGCGCGTGGGCGTTCGTTGGCCTTTCGACTGTAGGCTAGACTTGACACCCAGTCTGTAGGTTCGTTGACCTTCTTGATCATTTCCATCCTTTCCATGTCGTCAAGTTTCTTCTTGATTTCATCCTTTAGGTGTACAGGGCATTTACGTGGTACATGCACAACATGTGTGACTGTAGGATCTACAGTAATGTGAAATGTACCTGTGAAATTTCCGATAAACTTGAAGTGATCTGGATATTGTTGCAAGAGTCCTTGTTTGTCTGATATAAGATCTGTGGGAGTCTCTTTTACTTCACAGTGGATAGTGACGAGACCTAGTTTCCTTGCTGAAGGAAGTCCCACGATGATTGGTCCATCAGTTTCTGCGACGTAGAAGTAAGCTGCAGTCTCCTTTCCACTGAAGTGACATGGTAGAGTTATCTTTCCATACTGTGGTATCTTGGTGCTGTTGTAAGCACTCAAATTGGTAGATGATGGTATCATCGATTCGGGTAAGGGAGTCCCTAGTTTGTTTATCTTGTGTGGAAACAATCTCTTGAATACTCGCAGTGGTAGAATATTACCTTGCGCACCTGTGTCCACTTTCGTTTTCGCTTTGAGTTTCGCTGGTCTATCGGGGTCAAGGGTGATATCAATATCGGCATACACTTCGTCTCTTCCGTCTCTGTCGCTTGTAGTGTTGAAGATATTAATGGTTTCGAATGTGAGTTTCTCAAAATCCTTTTTTGCTTGACCTCTTGCAGAATGACTTGACCTGTTACGGCTCTTTGACCTTGACACTGACCGCTTGATTCTTCTTCCTCTGTAACAACACTAACATCTGTGGTAGTATAGGAAAGTTGACAATCCCTGTAGTCCGCCTCTGTTGAAACGTAGTGACGTTGGCAACCCCGTATGTCCACCTCTGTGGTAGTGTATTAAATTTGTCATTCCTGTTTCCACTTCTATGTTAGTGTAATGAAGTTGAAAATCCCTGCTGTCCGCCTCTTTGGTAGAGTACTAAAGATGGCAATCTCTGTAGTCCGTCCATGTGGTAGTCTAGGGGGAGCTCGCAATGCCTTCTGTCCACCTCTGTGGTAATGTAATGAAGCTGACAATCCATGGTGTTGACCTCTATGGTGGTGTGTTAAAGTTTGCAATCCCTGTTGTTCACGTATGTGGTAGTGTAGTGAAGCTGGCAATCCCTGCTGTTCCATAGTAGTGTAGTAAAGCTGGCAGTCCCTGCTCTCCACCTCTGTTGTAGTGTGGTTAAACTGACAATCCCTTCTGTCGGGGGCTGAGCCCTGTGTCCGTGAACGAGAATTCTACTGGGCATGGGTACATAGCAAAGTAAAGTAAAGATTTCTTGTAAATTGCTCACTCACACGTCAGGAATTGAACACTCAAATCACGTTCATATGCAGAAACATCTTTTGCATTATATCGTGATTTGTCTTAAGAAATGTTCCATAAAAACTAAACAAAAAAGTAAGCATCACAAGTGCTCCTTTATGTCCCCAATATACCCAAATATGACAAGGTGGGTTTCTAGAGGATAATCTGGTTTATGAATATAATTGTAGCAGGGCCACAATTACGACACACAAAGTGAGTGTTCGCTTGTAAATTGAGTTTATTTCCATGTGGATTGAGATCTGAAAAAAATACACGAAAATACAAGTATGACAACAATATATATACAATACAGTACTCAATGTTCGGCATGTTTACAGAACATGCATTTACATCTATTTATAGATATTCAGTACATTAACATTACAAATTATAACATTATATATGTTTATACAGCTGGAATTCATGAGCGTCCACAATATTATCGGGTCATCATTACTTTAGAGAAAGAAACTGATAACAGAGATTGAACTTCACCAAGATCAGGGGTGATAACTCATGACATGACTTAGACAATGCCAAAAATGATAATGGCGGTAATCACCACATATTATACACTATTTACCTTAGACGATTAACATAAAGGAACGATGATTCTTCATACTGGAATGCTACATATCTATGACAAAAAGGGGAGTACGGCACATTTGATTACAGATTAGATTACTTTATTCACTCAAGGCTGCAGTGCTGCATGATGAGCTTTGCAAGAAATATTTTTGAATTATACGGGTGTATACATGATTAAGGACATACACTGATATCATATATAGATGATACTAAACGACCTTCCGTGTAATACTGATATCATATATAGATGATACTAAACGACCTTCCGTGTAATACTCATATCATATATAGAGGATACTAAACGACCTTCCGTGTAATACTGATATCATATATAGATGATACTAAACGACCTTCCCTGTAATACTGATATCATATACAGAGGATACTAAACGACCTTCCGTGTAATACTGATATCATATATAGACGATACTAAACGACCTTCCGTGTAATACTGATATCATATACAGAGGATACTAAACGACCTTCCGTGTAATACTGATATCATATATAGAGGATACTAAACGACCTTCCGTGTAATACTGATATCATATACAGAGGATACTAAACGACCTTCCCTGTAATACTGATATCACATACATGAATAATACAATGATAGAGTATTATTATCTGAGCTTGCAGAGCGCATGGCGGCAAAATATGGACAATTTTATTAAAGTGGATACATTTTTGTCTGAAATAAATCAATCATGTTTAAGATTGAGGGCTTTATATTGAACGTTTTGGCAAAAACCCTTTTCATATTTCCTTAAAATACTGAAAGGTTAAAATGGAAGTGGTATTCATATCCTATTATATTTAAGGTGCACAGTGTACATTTGTTATAAACTGGCGGGCAAAAGAAAGTATAGGTACACTTTCACAACACATAAAACAAAGACAAACGAAAATAGTTCAGTTTATATTATTTTATCGGATTCAGTGATGTTTAATGATATTCTCAACATAAAACAGAAAACTTTTAGGTTTGCATTTATGCCATAATGGCCCAGTAACCACACAAGGGTTGAATTAGCACATTTTGTTAAAATCTCTCGTTACACCAAATGTCAGTAGCACACTACAATGAAGCATGGTCACTGTCAGTAATGTGTATGACCTCCTGCCACGTCAATACAGGCTCGGATACGTCTCCTCATTGACGTAGACAATCGTCTGATGACGTCATTAGGTATCCGTTGCCATTCTTCTGTAAGTGCGCGTTGCAACTCTTGACGATCAGGTCTCCGAAACAGGTCTTCGAAGTCTAATTTGTCTGTCCAAGTGGTCCCATAAGTCTTCACACTGTCAGGGGTGAGCAATGGAAAGTCCTCGCAATTTGCACATGTGTTGCTCCCATCTGTGCCATTCCAACAGCTCGCTCTCTTTCTTCCTGGGTCAAACGTGGCATCCTTTTTGTGTGTTTTCAGTTGCTGTGATATTGCAGCATCGGAGAAGTCAATTTATACTGAACTCCTGCACGAGCATTTCATGAAATTGGACTTCTGTACATGTTTTACCATTTTCTTGAATTTTTCCAGAATGACGACCAGAAGTTGCGTTTTGGCAATAGAAACCATAAATGGGAACTTAGGCAGTCATTATTATACAAACTGTCATCACATTTTGTCACAAATGTACAAAATGTAATATTATTAAAAACCTATACTTTCTTTTGCCCGCAAGTTTAGTAATCATCACTTTTAAACAATCTTTCAGTTCCAACGGGAAGACAACGATTTGACAGTATAAAGTGTAAAAGATTGCATGTACATTTTTCAGGTAGATGGTGTAAATAAAACTCAATATCAGTGTAGCTTTTTCAATTTATGAAATCTACCTTTTGAGGATGCTTCACTATCTGAATGATAAACGTGTATAATAAGATCTGTACGGCTATTCTTGACTTTATTTAATCCAATCCCGATCGCATGGTTAATCCATATATCTTTGCTATGATGTATTTTATACATGATAGTCACTTGTTTATAGAAAAAAATATTTAATAACATAAAATAATAAAAAGTGTTTCAATATGGGTTTGGTTATGATTGGTTAAGCCTTATCAAGCTTAGGTTAGGTGATAACTAAAAACGGTCTTGGTTCTCATCAGTTAATGATTCTCTTAGAGTATGTTTTGCATGGAGTTCAAAACTTAATTAAAAGTTTGAAGATATTTGTGTTGTGATATATTGTGCATTTACGAATAGCTATATGAAGGTTTAGATGTAGTACTTGTAATGCGACTGTTGAATGTGGCAGGTGGTATAGACTTGAATACAACGAAAGTCTGTGCCCCTTTTGTGAAAACAGACGCCTGAATTATATAGAAAATGAATGTCATGTGCTATTCATTTGTAATGCCTATGACACTTAGAACGAAATATATAACAAAGTTCACTGAAGAACCTCACCAAAAACGTTATTTCCACTTGTAGCACATAGGTCGTTAATATTCTGGACAGCAGAGTAACAGGTTTACAGCAGTATCTTTACTTGATCTGCTGCCTAACTGTTCATGGATCCTCTCAATGTCAATAGTTTTGATATCTGCTGCAAAGTCCTCGGCAAGGTCCGTATAGACCATCATTAGCCAATATGAATGACCTCGAGGTCAAATCGAAAGCGAGGCTTAAAAAGGTTGTCCCAACCTTAAAATGGCGACCTAGAAAAGGAAAGAGTACTGCTGTCTGCCTTTGTGTCGGAGTGATGCCCGTCATGATTTAAGGTATCGTTACACCATATTCCGATGGATAAGGTCAGAAGAAGGCAATGGATGACGAACATACGGAGGGATTCTGGAAAATTATTCATCGTAAGTAAGAATTACAACAAGTGGCATCGTGTACATCTCAATGTGAAATGTACAACTGTTCACTAAGCAAGATTTTTATTAGGATCACATGTGAGTGTTACACACACACACACACACACACACACACACACACACACACTCACACACTCACTCACACACACACACGCACACACACATACTCATGCACTCACGCACTCACGCTCACACATTCATACCACCACCCACAACTGTTCACGAGGCAAGATTTTTATTAGGGGCACATATGAGTGTCTCAGACAGACAGACAGACAGACAGACAGACAGACAGACACACACACACACACACTAACGCTCACGTTCACGTTCACGTTCACACTCACACTCACACACACATTCATACCACCACCCCTTCCTCGCATGTACAAAATCAACGACCACCCAGCAGGTTCATGTGTGCACAACTGACCTTCCACCCAATAACACCGCAGAACAAAAACGGATACATCCCTCCCCATCTATAATAAGTTATTAACGGTTCATTATAATATGTTATGAAAGCATATACATAAGGCAAATAGTTGCATTTGCAAATATTTGTAATTCCACAGATATATTTATTGTTGTTTGTGTTGTCAGAGAAATAACGTATAATAATAGTGATGATTGCAGTGTTTATATTACAGTGAAGCAGAGAGTGCTACTGCAACCACTGACCCCCAGTCCTCCATGGAACAACTCCATCACAAATTACATAAACAGGAGAGGCAGCTCAAGGAAAAGGATGACAAGATAGCAGAAATGAACAGAAACTTCAACTTGAAAAGTTTGGAGTATGTAAATTCAGGTATGAGGATGAAAATTGACTGAACATTTTACAGTATTCCATCATTTCAAACACTGGCACTGATTAGCTGGAACTGTTTCAGTTGTTGACTATTCTCGCGGGTTTTGTGAAATACCTTGCCCAGTTAGCACAGCAATTGAATTTAATGTATGTAAATGAATTTGTTTCTGTTGTGTAAATGATGGGTAAAAATATTTAACATTGTTGGATTTAGCTGCAGAACAGGAGAGACTTTAATTTGATAATTTACTGCTGTGTAATCAATAATTGATGAACACGAATTTGTTTCATCCTGATTGAAAGAGTTGGTTAGAAGAAAAAATCAAAGATCGTGATACTGTGTGAGGGAAGAAAATCTATGATAAATTATGAATTGATCCAGCCATTGTTGCCATTCATGTTATCATGCCAGACTAATACATTTAAATCTATCAATATAAATACTACCCAATATATTTGCTATCTGCAATTTGCATCCACTGAAAATTGTATTGTTAATTCATCAGACTTATAGTTTGAAGCTATTGTGAATGCGCCTATTGTTATTAGACTTTTGAGACACCCTTCCAAAATAAATTTGAACTAACTTCACTCCAGGTGTTCGTTATTTATTCGGGTTACCTGTTTGCTGTAGTGTGAATCCTGATATGTTTATCTGATAATATATCACCCTTAAAGCGATTTTCAGTGACATTGATACGAAATAAATACGCCAGATCTACAATCAATCAGTTTTGACACTTGTTTCAAATATTCCATATGCAGGTACCATACGTTCATTCAGGTTAAATAATTATTAACCTCCAATTCAGTCAAGAAAGAACTTTAAAAAATCATCAAGTTTTGTCTTGCATTTTGTGCCCCACTCATGTTGACTGATATAAATATTTTTTAATGATGATGTGGCGATTCGTTTTTCCCCTGTTATTGTAACGTGCATGCAGTCATATGAGTTATGATATGCGCACATCGCCGTCACCAGTGTGTACAACCTAAACTGAATAAATACCCTGATAGGACAAAACATTTTAAACAGAGAAAATACCAAACACATAATTTTATAGCATAAATAATACAGTTTTGTTTGGTCCCGATCCATTCAAGGAGGGGTATCTTGATTTAAATAATATTAATTATAATCTCAGTTACCCAGCTCTATAATTAACATCACCACTCCCATGCGGAAGTGGATTATTTGAATCCAGGTCACACGTTGAGTCTTTGTCTTTGATCATATGAGAATGAATTCCCTTGATAATATCTCCACTGTCGTCACTTCAGAGCAGTTTCCCTTCATAACTGCTGCGCAACATCGTAAACATTAACCCAGATTTCTACGTCATATGACTGAGCGTGATGTGTTGTGAAGAACAGTATTTACTCTCCCTTCAGTCCTTGTATAAGCTTCAGAAAGGTATGTGCGACCCTTTCCCATTCCTCCGCGATTTTACAGGACTAATGAGCAGTTCCATAGTGTGCCGTTCAAAGGAAATTTGTACAGACTGAGATTGTCGCCATTATGCGAATGTGTCCTTGCGCAATTTAGCCTCGTTTTGGTACAGATATGAATATTCATAAGGCCTCATTAAGAATGGTCTATTCCAACAGCGCGTAGTGAAGTGATTTGACTCTACGTCTCCCTGTCTGGCGCGTCTGGGGAGACGGGAAGGGAGTGCTGTGTGATCAGCTCAAGCAAACAGAGCACGGCTTGTTATCATCAGTTAGATATATCCCTTTACAAGTTACACGCCCGGTGCATTTATAGGACCCAGCACTACTATTAATTATATACAACTCATTACGTTTATTAAATACCTAATCGCTTACAGCCACGGATATTTACAGGACCTTTATCAGCAGATGCTCTGCTGACAGAGACGCTCAGGGTCGCCAAACTCTGGGTCATCGTGTCGTCCGTTAGCTCCATACAGTTAACTCACCCAGATGTATGACGTCATGATCAGACTTCACATACACAATATCATGTTCTAACTTGGTAAAACATTCATTTTCACTGACATGAACACCCAGGGAGCACATTGTACTAGAAAAGGAAACGCTATTATAGTCGGCGACGACAAAGATAAATGTTCTACACTCACACGCAAAAGAAACGCAAGTCTGACATGTAGCATCACTGTATTTCTTTTTCAACAGTTAAGTATACAAATACGAGTGGACTCAGATGTACAGAAATTTGAGCAAACACAGTTCATTGGTATCCATACTCAATAAGGTCTTTACAATTTGTGTCAGCAATTGCATTTTCCGATTTCGATCATTTGAATTACATCATTCAATACCTGGTGTGCCCACCATTAGCATTGATCACTGCCACACATCTCCTGTACATAGAGTTGATCAGACGATTTGTGAAGGCCCTTGGGATCATTCTGCACACTTCCAGTACAGCTGTACGCAGGTCATCAGCAGTTGCAGGCGCTGGTTGCACTTGGTGGAGACGCCTCTGAATCTCATCCCACAAGTGCTCGATGGGGTTAAGGTCAGGGCTAAGGGCCGGCCATTGCATGACGTTTATGTTGTGCTGTTGAAGAAAGGCCATGGTAAGTCTTGCAACATGCGGACGAGCATTATCTTGCTGGAAAATGTGATTCCGATGTCGGGCAAAAAATGGAGCAACATGAGGTCTGATGACTTGGTCAATGTAACGCTGAGCTGTGATGCCGCGTCCTCGACCTTGACCCACATTCTGGAAGCACATTGGTCCAAGCCTAGCATTAAGTCCAATTCCGGCCCAAATCATGACACTAGGACCACCCCATGCATCCCTTTCCAACACGTCTCGGTCAGCAAAACGCTCTCGTTGACGTCTCCAAACCCTGACCCGTCCATCTGCATGTGACACACAAAAGCGACTCTCATCAGAGAAGATGACACGTCTCCACTCACGCTGACGCCAATTTTGATGACCCTGTGCCCATTGAAGTCGTGCTTGTCTATGGTGTGGTCGGAGTATTGGACGACGTGCTGGTCGGTGACATCGTAGGCTGGTGGCGCGCAGCCGTCGGATAACGGTGTCACGCTGATGTGTCGATTATGTGTCCCGACAGTATCCAGAGCAGTTTGGCTTGCTGTTAAGAAAGGATCACGCTGGTGTTGCCGTGTCATGAGACGATCTTGCCTAGGGGTCGTGAGCCTTGGTCGACCGCTTCGTTGACGGTCATTGGTTGACTGTGTTGTGTTATAGCGATGCTGGAGACGGTAGATTGTCGTTATGTTGACGTTAAAGTGCCGAGCAATGTGTTGGACAGACTCTCCAGCGTGTAAACGTCCGATAGCCTGATTCCTCTCATGTTGGTTTAGTCGCGGCATTGTTGAACAATGAAGGATATGCCAAAGTTCTTGGCGGTTTTTATACCCACTACGGGTAGTGAAAAATCGTGCATATTCAATTCCACGTGGGAAGTGTGCATCATGTCCACATCTTCATTTGAGTGGTGCATTTTGGCGATTCGTTTTCGCCTTGTTGTGATCACATTGATCTTATAAAATGATACAGAAAATGTTCCAAGCATCGCCAAGCATTACTATGTACCGAAGGTATTATGAAATTAGGGGTCCAAATTTGGTTCTTCAGTTCAGATAGAAACTTGCGTTTCTTTTGCGTGTGAGTATACATTGAAAGCATCAATAGAAAAGAGAGAAAGTCAAAGGGCGATGTATATTAAGTACTGACCATTTCTCAGGCAAAGAAATTGTTTCCTTTTATGATTCAGTCTAAGTAAACTTAGTCTCAATTGTTACGAGTGTGTATTTTCTGTTTATTTTTGTTATTAATTAAGTAATAAGTATTATTATCACAACATGTAGTGTTTTGAATATGAAATATGATGGGTCACATTTCGCTTTAATAGCTGGTCAACACTTTTAGCATTCTGGTTTTCCGGAACTTATCTGCTCCTAGTTTTCAAAGTGTCTACTTCCGTGAGACTTATTCGAGGGCATTCTACAGTGTTGACGATGTTCGTTTGTGTCCGAACCTTCGGGAAATGACTGTATATTATATATAAAGGCTGCTTGCCGTGCGGAGGGCGACACTCACACTCATTCACATTTGCTGAGTCTCGCTTGATCATCAAGCCCGTCAACGCCTGACCTACATTATCTGCTGTCAGACCGATCGCTGTGTTGACATTTTGCATAGTTGGTTACCTCTCGTACTCAAGCTTTGGTGAGTTTGATATATTGTATTTTGTGACCCATTGACTTAGATTTTGCCTCTCTTGAATTGTATTTGTAATCAGCATTGTTATATTAACTTGTGACTTTGTATACCTTGCTCTCGTTGCTTAATGATAATATCTGAATATTTTGAACTTGTCTGTGGTCTGTTTTGCTGGTTCAAAAGGGGATTTCTTACATTGTTGTCTCGGTAAATTCTTAACTGTAACACAATGTTTATTCGTTACACTCCATAACTGAGTCTAACAATCCCTAGTAGAAGGTTGCGTCAGGTAACCTTTGAGAGACCTATGACCGTCCAATCAATATTGAGATGGTTAAATGGATTTGACCAATCAAACAACGGTTACGGCTTGCAAAATATTCTGGTGTGATTTCTTCTTCCAACATCAAACGGGGGCGGTGGGGTAGCCTAGTGCTTAAAGCGTTCGCTCGTCACGCCGAAGACCCGGGTTCGATTCCCCACATGGGTACAACGTGTGAGGCCCATTTTCTGGTGTCCCCCCGCCGTGATATCGCTGGAATATTGCTAAAAGCGGCGTAAAACCAAACTCACTCACCCACTCCAACATCAAACGACGTCTAGTAGTAAATGACCTCGGGTTGGACCACCCTGCCGATCAGTAGTAACTTGCCCCGGGTTGGACTCCACCCTGCCGATCAGTAGTAACTTGCCCCGGGTTGGACTCCACCCTGCCGATCAGTAGTAACTTGCCCCGGGTTGGACTCCCACCCTGCCGATCAGTAGTAACTGGCCCCAGGTTGGACTCCCACCCTGCCGATCAGTAGTAACTTGCCCCGGGTTGGATTCCACCGTGCCGATCAGTAGTAACTTGCCCCGGGTTGGACTCCAGCCTGCCGATCAGTAGTAACTTGCCCCGGGTTGGACTCCACCCTGCCGATCAGTAGTAACTTGCCCCGGGTTGGACTCCCACCCTGCCGATCAGTAGTAACTGGCCCCAGGTTGGACTCCCACCCTGCCGATCAGTAGTAACTTGCCCCGGGTTGGACTCCAGCCTACCGATCAGTAGTAACTTGCCCCGGGTTGGATTCCACCGTGCCGATCAGTAGTAACTTGCCCCGGGTTGGACTCCAGCCTACCGATCAGTAGAACAGGCCCCAGGTTGGACTCCACCCTACCGGTCAGTAGTAACTGGCCCAGGTTGGACTCCACCCCGCTGACCAGTAGTTAGGAGATAAACATTATGTGTTGGCCAATTTCCGGGTGTTATTGAGCATTTGAAGCACGGGAATGCATTTGGGACCGACGGCGTTGTAAACAAAAAAGTAAACCAAAGGGGTTTTACTGTCTGCACACGTTTACATCGAGTATGGGTACAGCAGTGAAGTATCATCAGCTGACCGTCTCAGCAGGTTTCCATGGTAGTATCTGGAGTTGCTCATTTCTGACGTCATTCTAACTTTACTTCACAATGATTTGATTGACGTCACCACTTATGATGACACAACAAAACAATTGTTTACGTGTCAGTACCTCGTGAATAGTCTTGTAGTTTCCGGGAATCTAATGCCAACCAATCAGATTACAGAACACAGAACACAGATACCTGGGGTATCTCTTGGCATGTGAGGTGTATCGGCCTGTGGTATCTCTTGGTATGTGAAGTGTATCGGCCTGTGGTATCTCTTGGCATGTGAAATGTATCAGCCTGTGGTATTTCTTGGCATGTGAAGTGTATCGGCCTGTGGTATCTCTTGGCATGTGAAGTGTATCGGCCTGTGGTATCTCTTGGCATGTGAAGTGTATCAGCCTGTGGTATCTCTTGGCATGTGAAGTGTATCGGCCTTTGGCATCTCTTGGCATGTGAAATGTATCAGCCTGTGGTATCTCTTGGCATGTGAAGTGTATCGGCCTGTGGTAGCTCTTGGCATGTGAAGTCTATCGGCCTGTGTTATCTCTTGGCATGTGAAGTCTATCGGCCTGTGTTATCTCTTGGCATGTGAAGTCTATCGGCCTGTGTTATCTCTTGGCATGTGAAGTCTATCGGCCTGTGTTATCTCTTGGCATGTGTAGTGTATCGGCCTGAGGAGAGCATCAGAACGTGGTGTCCCTTTTCTTGTAGATTGTACCAGCCTTTGGTATTAGCCTGTGGTATCTTGTCTAGGCATGTGGATCCATTCAGCCTGTGGTATCACTTGCCATGTGGTGCATACCAAGTATATAGATTGTAGTATAATCTATTGTGTACCTCGTAGAGCTAGGGTATAGGCAGTCACTCTCAGTGTGATGTCATCTGTGTTGTTGTAAGATGTGGCCATATTTGTAAAAACTGTGTCAGTGATCCGTCATATTTTCTGTTAGCAGTTAATGCTTCTAAATTAGTGTCGTTGTTTGTATTCGTATTTTAGTAAAAGCTCTATTCATTTCAGCCATAATTACTTACAATTACCAAATCATTGCAAACATACCAATTCATGATGTTTTATATGCACTTTCATATAGACGAACATATGAAAATGATGACATGGGAGACCCTCGAAACATATTAATATGTGACAAGACACCTGCCCTTTAATCACTTATACGCATGTAGTTACCTGTCCTTTAATCACTTATACGCATGTAGTTACCTGTCCTTTAATCACTTATACGCATGTAGTTACCTGTCCTTTAATCACTTATACGCATGTAGCTACCTGTCCTTTAATCACTTATACGCATTTAGTTACCTGCCCTTTAATCACTGATACGTATGTAGTTACCTGCCCTTTAATCACTTATACGCATATAGTTACCTGTCCTTTAATCACTTATACGCATATATTTACCTGTCCTTTAAGCACTTATACGCATATCGTTACCTGCCCTTTAATCACTTATACGCATGTAGTTACCTGTCCTTTAATCACTTATACGCATGTAGCTACCTGTCCTTTAATCACTTATACGCATGTAGTTACCTGTCCTTTAATCACTTATACGCATGTAGTTACCTGCCCTTTAATCACTTATACGCATGTAGTTACCTGCCCTTTAATCACTTATACGCACGTAGTTACCTGTCCTTTAATCACTTAGACGCATGTAGTTACCTGTCCTTTAATCACTTAGACGCATGTAGTTACCTGCCCTTTAATCACTTATACGCATGTAGTTACCTGCCCTTTAATCACTTATACGCATGTAGTTACCTGTCCTTTAATCACTTACACGCATGTAGTTACCTGCCCTTTAATCACTTATACGCATGTAGTTACCTGTCCTTTAATCACTTATACGCATGTAGTTACCTGCCCTTTAATCACTTATACGCATGTAGTTACCTGTCCTTTAATCACTTATACGCATGTAACTACCTGCCCTTTAATCACTTATACGCATGTAGTTACCTGCCCTTTAATCACTTATACGCACGTAGTTACCTGTCCTTTAATCACTTATACGCATGTAGTTACCTGTCCTTTAATCACTTATACGCATGTAGTTACCTGTCCTTTAATTACTTATACTCATATAGTTACCTGCCCTTTAATCACTTACACGCATGTAGTTACCTGCCCTTTAATCACTTATACGCATTTAGTTACCTGCCCTTTAATCACTTATACGTATGTAGTTACCTGCCCTTTAATCACTTATACGCATGTAGTTACCTGCCCTTTAATCACTTATACGCATTTAGTTACCTGCCCTTTAATCACTTATACGCATGTAGTTACCTGCCCTTTAATCACTTATACGCATTTAGTTACCTGTCCTTTAATCACTTATACGCATGTAGTTACCTGCCCTTTAATCACTTATACGCATGTAGTTACCTGTCCTTTAATCACTTATACGCATGTAGTTACCTGCCCTTTAATCACTTATATGCATGTAGTTACCTGCCCTTTAATCACTTATACGCACGTAGTTACCTGTCCTTTAATCACTTATACGCATGTAGTTACCTGTCCTTTAATCACTTATACGCATGTAGTTACCTGCCCTTTAATCACTTACACGCATGTAGTTACCTGCCCTTCAATCACTTATACGCATGTAGTTACCTGCCCTTTAATCACTTATACGCATGTAGTTACCTGTCCTTTAATCACTTATACGCATGTAGTTACCTGCCCTTTAATCACTTATACGCATGTAGTTACCTGTCCTTTAATCACTTATACGCATGTAGTTACCTGTCCTTTAATCACTTCTACGCATGTAACTACCTGCCCTTTAATCACTTATACGCATGTAGTTACCTGTCCTTTAATCACTTATACGCATGTAGCTACCTGTCCTTTAATCACTTATACGCATGTAGTTACCTGCCCTTTAATCACTTATACGCATGTAGTTACCTGCCCTTTAATCACTTACACGCATGTAGTTACCTGCCCTTTAATCACTTATACGCATGTAGTTACCTGTCCTTTAATCACTTATACGCATGTAGTTACCTGCCCTTTAATCACATATACGCATGTAGCTACCTGTCCTTTAATCACTTATACGCATGTAGTTACCTGTCCTTTAATCACTTATACGCATATAGTTACCTGCCCTTTAATCACTTATACGCATGTAGTTACCTGCCCTTTAATCACTTATACGCATTTAGTTACCTGCCCTTTAATCACTTATACGCATGTAGTTACCTGTCCTTTAATCACTTATACGCATTTAGTTACCTGTCCTTTAATCACTTATACGCATGTAGTTACCTGCCCTTTAATCACTTATACGCATGTAGTTACCTGTCCTTTAATCACTTATACGCATGTAGTTACCTGCCCTTTAATCACTTATATGCATGTAGTTACCTGCCCTTTAATCACTTATACGCACGTAGTTACCTGTCCTTTAATCACTTATACGCATGTAGTTACCTGTCCTTTAATCACTTATACGCATGTAGTTACCTGCCCTTTAATCACTTACACGCATGTAGTTACCTGCCCTTCAATCACTTATACGCATGTAGTTACCTGCCCTTTAATCACTTATACGCATGTAGTTACCTGTCCTTTAATCACTTATACGCATGTAGTTACCTGCCCTTTAATCACTTATACGCATGTAGTTACCTGTCCTTTAATCACTTATACGCATGTAGTTACCTGTCCTTTAATCACTTCTACGCATGTAACTACCTGCCCTTTAATCACTTATACGCATGTAGTTACCTGTCCTTTAATCACTTATACGCATGTAGCTACCTGTCCTTTAATCACTTATACGCATGTAGTTACCTGCCCTTTAATCACTTATACGCATGTAGTTACCTGCCCTTTAATCACTTACACGCATGTAGTTACCTGCCCTTTAATCACTTATACGCATGTAGTTACCTGTCCTTTAATCACTTATACGCATGTAGTTACCTGCCCTTTAATCACATATACGCATGTAGCTACCTGTCCTTTAATCACTTATACGCATGTAGTTACCTGTCCTTTAATCACTTATACGCATATAGTTACCTGCCCTTTAATCACTTATACGCATGTAGTTACCTGTCCTTTAATCACTTATATGCATGTAGTTACCTGCCCTTTAATCACTTATACGCATGTAGTTACCTGCCCTTTAATCACTTATACGCATGTAGTTACCTGTCCTTTAATCACTTATACGCATGTAGCTACCTGTCCTTTAATCACTTATACGCATATAGTTACCTGTCCTTTAATCACTTATACGCATGTAGTTACCTGCCCTTTAATCACTTATACGCATTTAGTTACCTGCCCTTTAATCACTTATACGTATGTAGTTACCTGCCCTTTAATCACTTATACGCATGTAGTTACCTGCCCTTTAATCACTTATACGCTCGTAGTTACCTGCCCTTTAATCACTTATACGCATGTAGTTACCTGTCCTTTAATCACTTATACGCATGTAGTTACCTGTCCTTTAATCACTTACACGCATGTAGCTACCTGCCCTTTAATCACTTATACGCATGTAGTTACCTGTCCTTTAATCACTTATACGCATGTAGCTACCTGTCCTTTAATCACTTATACGCATATAGTTACCTGTCCTTTAATCACTTATACGCATGTAGTTACCTGCCCTTTAATCACTTATACGCATATAGTTACCTGCCCTTTAATCACTTATACGCATGTAGTTACCTGTCCTTTAATCACTTATATGCATGTAGTTACCTGCCCTTTAATCACTTATACGCATGTAGCTACCTGCCCTTTAATCACTTATACGCATGTAGTTACCTGTCCTTTAATCACTTATACGCATGTAGCTACCTGTCCTTTAATCACTTATACGCATATAGTTACCTGTCCTTTAATCACTTATACGCATGTAGTTACCTGCCCTTTAATCACTTATACGCATTTAGTTACCTGCCCTTTAATCATTTATACGTATGTAGTTACCTGCCCTTTAATCACTTATACGCATGTAGTTACCTGCCCTTTAATCACTTATACGCTCGTAGTTACCTGCCCTTTAATCACTTATACGCATGTAGTTACCTGTCCTTTAATCACTTATACGCATGTAGTTACCTGTCCTTTAATCACTTACACGCATGTAACTACCTGCCCTTTAATCACTTATACGCATGTAGTTACCTGTCCTTTAATCACTTATACGCATGTAGCTACCTGTCCTTTAATCACTTATACGCATATAGTTACCTGTCCTTTAATCACTTATACGCATGTAGTTACCTGCCCTTTAATCACTTATACGCATGTAGTTACCTGTCCTTTAATCACTTATACGCATGTAGTTACCTGCCCTTTAATCACTTATACGCATGTAGTTACCTGCCCTTTAATCACTTATACGCACGTAGTTACCTGTCCTTTAGTCACTTATACGCATGTAGCTCCCTGTCCCTTAATCACTTATACGCATGTAGTTACCTGCCCTTTAATCACTTGTACGCATGTAGTTACCTGCCCTTTAATCACTTATACGCATGTAGTTACCTGTCCTTTAATCACTTATACGCATGTAGTTACCTGCCCTTTAATCACTTATACGCATGTAGCTACCTGTCCTTTAATCACTTATACGCATGTAGTTACATGTCCTTTAATCACTTATACGCATGTAACTACCTGCCCTTTAATCACTTATACGCATGTAGTTACCTGTCCTTTAATCACTTATACGCATGTAGTCACCTGCCCTTTAATCACTTATACGCATGTAGTTACCTGCCCTTTAATCACTTATACGCATGTAGTTACCTGTCCTTTAATCACTTATACGCATGTAGTTACCTGCCCTTTAATCACTTATATGCATGTAGTTACCTGTCCTTTAATCACTTATACGCATGTAGTTACCTGCCCTTAAATCACTTATACGCATGTAGTTACCTGTCCTTTAATCACTTATACGCATGTAGTTACCTGCCCTTTAATCACTTATACGCATGTAGTTACCTGCCCTTTAATCACTTATACGCACGTAGTTACCTGTCCTTTAATCACTTATACGCATGTAGCTCCCTGTCCCTTAATCACTTATACGCATGTAGTTACCTGCCCTTTAATCACTTATACGCATGTAGTTACCTGCCCTTTAATCACTTATACGCATGTAGTTACCTGTCCTTTAATCACTTATACGCATGTAGTTACCTGCCCTTTAATCACTTATACGCATGTAGTTACATGTCCTTTAATCACTTATACGCATGTAACTACCTGCCCTTTAATCACTTATACGCATGTAGTTACCTGTCCTTTAATCACTTATACGCATGTAGTTACCTGCCCTTTAATCACTTATAAGCATGTAGTTACCTGCCCTTTAATCACTTATACGCATGTAGTTACCTGTCCTTTAATCACTTATACGCATGTAGTTACCTGCCCTTTAATCACTTATATGCATGTAGTTACCTGTCCTTTAATCACTTATACGCATGTAGTTACCTGCCCTTAAATCACTTATACGCATGTAGTTACCTGCCCTTTAATCACTTATACGTATGTAGTTACCTGCCCTTTAATCACTTATACGCATGTAGTTACCTGCCCTTTAATCACTTATACGCTCGTAGTTACCTGCCCTTTAATCACTTATACGCATGTAGTTACCTGTCCTTTAATCACTTATACGCATGTAGTTACCTGTCCTTTAATCACTTACACGCATGTAGCTACCTGCCCTTTAATCACTTATACGCATGTAGTTACCTGTCCTTTAATCACTTATACGCATGTAGCTACCTGTCCTTTAATCACTTATACGCATATAGTTACCTGTCCTTTAATCACTTATACGCATGTAGTTACCTGCCCTTTAATCACTTATACGCATATAGTTACCTGCCCTTTAATCACTTATACGCATGTAGTTACCTGTCCTTTAATCACTTATATGCATGTAGTTACCTGCCCTTTAATCACTTATACGCATGTAGCTACCTGCCCTTTAATCACTTATACGCATGTAGTTACCTGTCCTTTAATCACTTATACGCATGTAGCTACCTGTCCTTTAATCACTTATACGCATATAGTTACCTGTTCTTTAATCACTTATACGCATGTAGTTACCTGCCCTTTAATCACTTATACGCATTTAGTTACCTGCCCTTTAATCATTTATACGTATGTAGTTACCTGCCCTTTAATCACTTATACGCATGTAGTTACCTGCCCTTTAATCACTTATACGCTCGTAGTTACCTGCCCTTTAATCACTTATACGCATGTAGTTACCTGTCCTTTAATCACTTATACGCATGTAGTTACCTGTCCTTTAATCACTTACACGCATGTAACTACCTGCCCTTTAATCACTTATACGCATGTAGTTACCTGTCCTTTAATCACTTATACGCATGTAGCTACCTGTCCTTTAATCACTTATACGCATATAGTTACCTGTCCTTTAATCACTTATACGCATGTAGTTACCTGCCCTTTAATCACTTATACGCATGTAGTTACCTGTCCTTTAATCACTTATACGCATGTAGTTACCTGCCCTTTAATCACTTATACGCATGTAGTTACCTGCCCTTTAATCACTTATACGCACGTAGTTACCTGTCCTTTAGTCACTTATACGCATGTAGCTCCCTGTCCCTTAATCACTTATACGCATGTAGTTACCTGCCCTTTAATCACTTGTACGCATGTAGTTACCTGCCCTTTAATCACTTATACGCATGTAGTTACCTGTCCTTTAATCACTTATACGCATGTAGTTACCTGCCCTTTAATCACTTATACGCATGTAGCTACCTGTCCTTTAATCACTTATACGCATGTAGCTACCTGTCCTTTAATCACTTATACGCATATAGTTACCTGTTCTTTAATCACTTATACGCATGTAGTTACCTGCCCTTTAATCACTTATACGCATTTAGTTACCTGCCCTTTAATCATTTATACGTATGTAGTTACCTGCCCTTTAATCACTTATACGCATGTAGTTACCTGCCCTTTAATCACTTATACGCTCGTAGTTACCTGCCCTTTAATCACTTATACGCATGTAGTTACCTGTCCTTTAATCACTTATACGCATGTAGTTACCTGTCCTTTAATCACTTACACGCATGTAACTACCTGCCCTTTAATCACTTATACGCATGTAGTTACCTGTCCTTTAATCACTTATACGCATGTAGCTACCTGTCCTTTAATCACTTATACGCATATAGTTACCTGTCCTTTAATCACTTATACGCATGTAGTTACCTGCCCTTTAATCACTTATACGCATGTAGTTACCTGTCCTTTAATCACTTATACGCATGTAGTTACCTGCCCTTTAATCACTTATACGCATGTAGTTACCTGCCCTTTAATCACTTATACGCACGTAGTTACCTGTCCTTTAGTCACTTATACGCATGTAGCTCCCTGTCCCTTAATCACTTATACGCATGTAGTTACCTGCCCTTTAATCACTTGTACGCATGTAGTTACCTGCCCTTTAATCACTTATACGCATGTAGTTACCTGTCCTTTAATCACTTATACGCATGTAGTTACCTGCCCTTTAATCACTTATACGCATGTAGCTACCTGTCCTTTAATCACTTATACGCATGTAGTTACATGTCCTTTAATCACTTATACGCATGTAACTACCTGCCCTTTAATCACTTATACGCATGTAGTTACCTGTCCTTTAATCACTTATACGCATGTAGTCACCTGCCCTTTAATCACTTATACGCATGTAGTTACCTGCCCTTTAATCACTTATACGCATGTAGTTACCTGTCCTTTAATCACTTATACGCATGTAGTTACCTGCCCTTTAATCACTTATATGCATGTAGTTACCTGTCCTTTAATCACTTATACGCATGTAGTTACCTGCCCTTAAATCACTTATACGCATGTAGTTACCTGTCCTTTAATCACTTATACGCATGTAGTTACCTGCCCTTTAATCTCTTATACGCATGTAGTTACCTGCCCTTTAATCACTTATACGCACGTAGTTACCTGTCCTTTAATCACTTATACGCATGTAGCTCCCTGTCCCTTAATCACTTATACGCATGTAGTTACCTGCCCTTTAATCACTTATACGCATGTAGTTACCTGCCCTTTAATCACTTATACGCATGTAGTTACCTGTCCTTTAATCACTTATACGCATGTAGTTACCTGCCCTTTAATCACTTATACGCATGTAGTTACATGTCCTTTAATCACTTATACGCATGTAACTACCTGCCCTTTAATCACTTATACGCATGTAGTTACCTGTCCTTTAATCACTTATACGCATGTAGTTACCTGCCCTTTAATCACTTATAAGCATGTAGTTACCTGCCCTTTAATCACTTATACGCATGTAGTTACCTGTCCTTTAATCACTTATACGCATGTAGTTACCTGCCCTTTAATCACTTATATGCATGTAGTTACCTGTCCTTTAATCACTTATACGCATGTAGTTACCTGCCCTTAAATCACTTATACGCATGTAGTTACCTGCCCTTTAGTCACTTATATGCATGTAGTTACCTGTCCTTTAATCACTTATACGCATGTAGTTACCTGCCCTTTAATCATTTATACGCATGTAGTTACCTGTCCTTTAATCACTTATACGCATGTAACTACCTGCCCTTTAATCACTTATACGCATGTAGCTACCTGTCCTTTAATCACTTATACGCATTTAGTTACCTGTCCTTTAATCACTTATACGCATGTAGTTACCTGCCCTTTAATCACTTAGACGCATGTAGTTACCTGTCCTTTAATCACTTAGACGCATGTAGTTACCTGTCCTTTAATCACTTATACGCATGTAGTTACCTGCCCTTTAATCACTTATACGCATGTAGCTACCTGCCCTTTAATCACTTATACGCATGTAGTTACCTGCCCTTTAGTATTACCAATGTTAACTCAAACCAGATCTTACAGTTACGGTTCAGGCCCTCATGTCAGAGTGTTGGAATTTTGCTGAGTGTGTCGTAAGACAAAAGCCAAACTACAATTATTACTTGGCAGTCATATAGCTGGAATACTGATGAGTGTGTCGTTAAACAACGGCCAAAAACCAGTATTACCCGATGAAAACAGTGTGAAATGCAATAGCGGCATTGATTGATGCAGTGTGTATCTTGATACAGATGAAAGTATGGAGGCTCCTGACATGTTCAAAACCCAGTTTGTGTGACGCTGAGGTACAATTCCCCATGAAAGAAGAACCCCCTGCTATTCATTGCCGTCTGGAACCCGAATTTCAGCTGAAACAGACACACACACACGATGAGGACCGGAAGCAGCTTCACGGGAAATAACATCGCTCCGACTGAGTAAAGCCAAACAGTAATTCATTACAAACTGAGAATCCCTTTCCCACCCTCAAAGAAGACACTGGCGCCAACTGAGAGTCACTGGAAAGGGTTAAGTTGGTAAGTATGGATGGAATGGCTTTATACCGTCTTCACTGGTCCTGGGCTGATGTACCTTCGGACTCAGGAACATGTACACACTTTGAGAGTATATCAACCCATGGCCCCTAAGGTCCAGTGAACAACGTATTTATCTTACCGAACACCTCAATGTTAATTTTGAACTGTTTTGACACATTTTAAAGTCAAATTAGAAAATATAATTTTCGGTTTTGTTTACTACAAATACATATGTAAAATATGAACGTGCATGCTTGAGTTGAGCATGCTTGTTCCAGGGTTTACTAAATTGACCTAATCATGGTTCCCAGGACATTGAATGGACAGAGGTACCAGAACTTGATCCAGGACGCGGCGGTTGTGCCTCATATTGATAACCATGCTCTCAGCACACGTCCACTCCATGCTCTCAGCACACGTCCAGTCTTCATGGACGATAATGCCGGACGACATCGTGCTCGAATTGTATCGCTAACAAAATGCTACTGACACACTACAATGGCCATCCATAAGTCCACACATGAATCCTATTGAGCATTTGTGGGACATTTTGGGATGTAGGGTGAGAGCATGGGATCTTCCATTTCAGAACCTTCAGGACTTGACGCATGCATTGCATGATGAGTGGCAGCAGATCATCCAACAGAGAATCAGACGTCTGGTGAACAGCATCAGACGACATGTAGAAAATGTTATCCAAGTGCGAGGCGGTTACATCAGATACAGAGTCACCCAGTCATTGCGGAGCCTCCAGCCTGAAACTTCACAAAAGCCCCTCTACTGTCAATTTATTTTCCTGTATATCACACTGTTGTGTTCACGTCTCTTTATCACCATTGTTTTTATAACTTCTTTCTTATCTGTCCTCTCTGATTAATTGTCTATGTACATCTATGACTTCATGAAAATCTAATTATCACTTCACTAGCTGCCTATCACTCTGATATGTCTTATCTCCTTATCTTCATTGTTTGTGTAAACTGGTTTTACTTTATCCCTATTGTCATTGTTTTATAACTGTGCTTGATTGGTCCTCTGTGACTGTAATTACATGTACATCTCTGGCTTCAAGTAAATTCTGGTATAAAAGGTATGTGTATTTATCTGTCTTTAATCACCTAAAAAGGGGGGTAAGAAGTTGCCCATAAACGTCTTGTTACATTTATTACATAACATGCAGCACATCAGACCTTGATGCATAATGTTGAATATCTACATAACATGCAGCACATCAGACCTTGATGCATAATGTTGAATATCTACATAACATGCAGTACATCAGACCTTGATGCATAATGTTGAATATCTACATAACATGCAGCACATCAGACCTTGATTTATAATGCTGAATATCTACATAACATGCAGCACATCAGACCTTGATGCATAATGTTGAATATCTACATAACATGCAGCACATCAGACCTTGATTTATAATGTTGAATATCTACATAACATGCAGCACATCAGACCTTGATGCATAATGTTGAATATCTACATAACGTGCAGCACATCAGACCTTGATGTATAATGTTGAATATCTACATAACATGCAGCACATCAGACCTTGATGCATAATGTTGAATATCTACATACCATGCAGCACATCAGACCTTGATGTATAATGTTGAATATCTACATAACATGCAGCACATCAGACCTTGATTTATAATGTTGAATATCTACATAACATGCAGCACATCAGACCTTGATTTATAATGTTGAATAATTAGGGCAGACAAAAGAAATGCCAAATGGACGAATGTTTCTCAAGTAACCACTATTTGCTGCTACCACTAATAATACCTGTTACAAATTCATTAATTTGATAATCAAGTGGATGATGAAAATATACAAGTGTAGGTTCATATCTCCAAACGCGGGTTACACAGGTTATTTACAATAGAATAATAAAAAGATATTCAATGTTTTTATTCATTTCAGTGGAGCATTTACAAACGAATATAGGCGTACATTGAAACCAAAGGTAGCCATACGGATTTCGATTAACTGAAACGTAGTGGTTAATGGTTAATGTGATTAATAGAAACGGAAATCAAAGGTAAACCTAACTAAAATGGAATCTGGGTAACAGAAACGCACTGTAGCCCTTCTGGAACCTCGGTAACAGAAACGGACTGTAGCCCTTCTGTAACCTGGGTAACTGAAACGGACTGTAGCCCTTCTGGAATCTGGGTAACAGAAACGCACTGTATCCATTCTGGAACCTGGGTAACAGAAACGCACTGTAGCCCTTCTGGAACCTGGCTAACAGAAACGGACTGTAGCCCTTCTGGAATCTGGCTAACAGAAACGCACTGTAGCCCTTCTGGAATCTGGGTAACAGAAACGCACTGTAGCCCTTCTGGAACCTGGGTAACAGAAACGGACTGTAGCCCATCTGGAACCTGGGTAACAGAAACGCACTGTAGCCCATGTGTGTGCACGATCTAACGATCGACATCAAACACCGCGTTCGTACGTGATTAACTCCAGCTCAGTTGTTTATTCCAGTATAAAGGCCATTGGCCCATGTACACAATTTTAGCCGAGATTAAATATTAAGGATTGTCTTTCTTTTATGAAGTGCAAGTTTTGCACATTGTGCTAAGTTATATAGAATAGTATCATTTGTACAGGAGAATAATTTATAGTAAACAGGGGTGGTAGTATTTGCAAGACAGTGTTTTGGTAGATGTAAAGATCTTAAGCTGGGCAAATAAGACAGAAATGGCATTCGTTTTCAATGCTGGGCAGACTTGGCATAACCTTTCTATGTGCACTTCCAAGCGTCCGGTGTTAACTCTCAAGGTTGCTCTGATGATCTAAGGACGAGCTAACTAGACGTCGGTGTTCTTGTTTACTTACAGAACAACTGAACTGAGTTTTCACCACTGCACATGAAAGATTTCTGGTGAGTCATAAACAGAACACCATTTTTTTTAAAAAACCAACAAACTTGTGGTTGATTACTACCAAGCGCTTAAAAGTTGCAAAAAGCCGTCTGCTTCTCTCTAGCCAACAAACGCAACCACAGACAGGTTACGTAACTCTGTCGCCAGAGCCCTGCAGTGACGTCATAACAGGAACGATTTTCAGTTAGTTGCATAGAAAATGTGTAGGAAGCTCGCCATTTTGCTGATTTCTCGACGTCCCCAAAGACATGCCAAATTGTTGTGTTGCAGTCAATTGCTTGGGGTCGGGTGATGGTGTCACTATGCACAGATTTCCATATGACCCAGTAGTTTATGCTTAAATTGGTTGTTTGTGTGTGCGAAGCGAGCGGTGTGGAAGCCTGTGGTATATACTAAATCGGATGGTTTGTCCCTTACCACGCTTCCAGGATAGAAAATGGAGTTCAAGTTTCGTCGAGTTTATAAAATCAAGACTGCTTACTACACATTGCTGACCAAAAGGATTTTGTATGAATATAACGCTTTCTTCCTCGGACGCGAGGTTGTGGTCGAAGTGCCAATATTATCGTAAGTAAAATTATATCGACCCCCGCCTCGATTCCAAGAGTGAAGTTGTTATGTTATAAGCAATGTCATGTAAAATCCTAATGTCCATCAATAAAATACATATTTTACTACCAGTGAAAAGTAACTTTGATTCTGTAAGTCGGTGAAAAGAACCTTAAATAGCATTTATCTTCAGACAGGGCGCCGTCATTTTTGAAAATGGTGACGTCACAGGCTAAAAGTCTGTTAGAATTATTAAGATTGTGGTTTGTTTTCATCAAGTTAGAAAATCCAAACTACTTTTCCCCAGTGGTTAAATGTGTATTTGCATCATGGCAAAAAGGATTTTGCATGACACGACTTGTAACATAACGACTTCTTCCACGGAAATAAGGTCGGGGTCGAAGTGACATTAATATTGCAAGTAATATTATATTGACCTCCACCTCGCTTCCATGAGTGAAATTGTTATGTTATGAGCAATGTGATGCAAAATCATATTGTCCATCAATAAAATACATATTTTACTACCAGTAGAAAGTAATTTTGATTTTGTAAGTCGGTTTTGTAAGCATTCATTCTCAGACAGGGCGCCGCCATTTTTGAAAATCGTGAAGTCACGGACTGAAGTCCATTTGAATTAATGAGATTATGGTTTGTTTTCATCAAGTTAGAAAATCAAAACTACTTTCTACTAGTAGTTACATATGTATTTGAAGCATGACCAAAAGGAGTTTGCATGACACAACTTGTAACATTACCTAAGCGAGGTCGGGGTCGAAGTGAAAAAACTGCGCGATAAATTTCTACACTTGCTAAATTTACTTGGTTTGTAATCGTTCACTCACCAGTATGTAGACACTTGTCAATACACGTCTGTATATTTGGTCTCATAATCCTAATTACTTTATAATCATACTTGTATGCATTTTGAAACTTACCAAATTGAAGCGATCTGCGAATGTATAACAGGAATGAAATATCTAGACATGTTATAGTTTGCCTATATGAATCATAATTCGCACGTACACCCTAGTGTATGTCGTCTGTATCATTACAACTTCACGACGAAAACAATGATTCTGTTGAAAGCTACGACAACTTCACAAAAACAAAATGCAAGTATGAAAATTAAAACAAATTAAAGCTATAGGAGCAATGTCAGGCTCTTACCTTGTTCGAGGAATGAAACCATCAATATCCACAAAAACGAGTGATATATAATTCATCTGCAGATATCCCAAGTGACGTGTCTTTTAACAGTCTAATATACGAAAACGTGATGTATCGTTTCAGGTTTTTCACATTGCTGTATAGTTTCATTGGTTACCCAAGATAGAACACCTGGCAACTAATTGCATAATGTGCGTCATTCTTTCAAAGAAGTTATTTAGTTAGCCAATAACGAGCAATCAATCAATGTATTGGCGGTTAATCCTTTGAAAGAAGGGTGTTGTTTTTACATAGACACAGACACGACAGAGTGTATTCAGTATAGATTAGTAAATGTATACATACATAAACACTACCTTTTGACAAATCCCCAATGAAATCCGTATAAAAGTAATTAATCAATCAGCGTGTTATCGGTTAATCCTTTGATCGATCCAGACAAAAGAATTGCCAAATGGGGGCCTTTGTCGGGTAATCTAAGTGGCGTTACCACTAATTATACCTGTTATAAATTCATTAACCGAGCATCAAGTGAATGATGACAAATAACGTGTAGGTTTATACCACCTAACACGGATTACAACCTAGCGACACCAAGTGATTTTGACAGAATCGTCTATGAAAACACAAGGGTTGTAACTCACTAGGCAAAGCAGGAGACAAAAGTTAATGATAGTAGATTATGAGAACATGGAGCTTTCAGTTTTCACAACACCTGTCGCGATTTCAGGTTTGCACAAACCTGTAAACAAAATAGTTTACCCCCTGAAATGTAGATAAATTCTGCACAGACCCTCATATCTATACCTACTATTTCGTCACGGAGACGCGCCCCTCTGATTGGTTGAAATTTTGTTTGAGGCTGAGAATTGTGCACTGTTGTCAAAAAGGTGGATTTAAGGTAATTAAAGATCGACTTCAGCACTTCTAATGGCGGGGTCTTATGTATAACGATGTCAATTAGTGATTTATGCATTTGCACCCCTGGAGTATATGTGACCTTTAATATGCGTAACGTTTCTTCGATTCTGTGATCCGTGCATGTCATTACTGCTAGTTGCGGCATTTTAATCTCCGTTTAAAAACGTTTAAAAAATAATCAGTATCTCCAAACTCTTGGTAAAGCCAGGATGAGTCAAATCTGTACATGGAAGGTAATTCTTGAATATTTGTCATCCAACTTCTTCTATTCTGATCGTCTGGAACCTTTAAGTAGAGATTGCTTCGGATATCTGTGACGAGGCATTAACTTTAACTTGATCCCCCCTGCGTGATGATCAACAGCAATGTCGTAACGTCCGACATCTCCTGGAGGTGCTGTATTTGATACATGGCCTCTGACTCCCAGGACATATTCGCACAATTTATCATGGAGATATTTGATGCCAACGTAAGTCTAATTCTATCATATAGAGCCTACATTTAGAGAATGATAAAATTTGATGATATTGAAGAAATCGAGTTACAATTAACACAATTAATACGATGATTTATGGTGAATGCGGTAGGCATTGAATGCACATTTTTACAAGCATTAATATCATTAAATACCGGCTAAAACAGTTGATTATGCCTTCAGATCGTTTACCCAAGAACTGTTATGTTGCTAGGGGGAAAAGTGGTATCACCAGAGGCTTGTTCAGAACGCGATCGCTCGGGCACAACAAACAAAATAGCGTCGCAGCTGGAAGAAGAGTGTGTGTTGCTAGCAACGATAACTGAACTGTCTGAACCGATGGATACATCATATGCTGATGATGCAGTGGCTGCTGTATTAACCATTGTTGACGAAGACCTTGTGATGAGACGCGAGACGCTCCTGAGAACAAACCGCATTCAAAATTACGTTGAAGAAACGGTGCCCCGATACATCGATCCGATGTTTCGAGCCCACTTCAGCCAGTTGAGGATGACGAGACCATCCTTTCAAGTAAGTAAGTCACTGACACAATGCACGCAAGCCAATTAGCACCAGTTTGTGCCTGTATTCATATGAATGGGATGCTGTGTCAGGGTCGCAAATGATAATACATGTTCTGCTTTTACATATGTGGCGGTAACTGTTCTCCGCATTGTCAGTATTGACACAATGTACTAATTGTGTGAAGAGAAGTGTGTGCAACATTGCATGATACTACGTCATATCTGTTCGGTCAGTCAAACTGTATGTCGACCATGTACGATCATGAACAACCCATAATGATACACAATATGAACCAAAAACCAAGGGACCATTATCAGAATTTGAATGAAATGGCCGTTACATTCAACAATATGGCAAATTTGTGACTGTACATGCATGTATGTTAGTGCTTGCAAAGAGTTTTGAACAAATGCTATCAGTTTGTACTGTTCGAAACAATGATATGATGATGTGAATGGAAATCAACACATGTATTTACTGTTAATTTCTTCTACTAAGCCCAGGGCTTGTTGGAGTTCATTGGACCTCACACTGAAGTGAGGACCATTAGTTTGGAGAGGAGAGCGCTGGCCTGCCTGTCATATGTCAGCAATCAAGAGACCTTCCGAAGTTTTGTGGATCGTTTTGGTATGAGCAAAGGTTCTTTCCGATACTATCGCATGAACCTCTGCAGGGTAATGACCAGTGAACACATTCTACCCAAGCAAATTACATGGCCCCAAGAAGTAGAATATAGGTCTATTGCTGAAAAGAATGCTGCAAAATATGGATTTCCTGGAGCAACTGGTTTTATTGATGGAACATACAACTCAATTCCAGGACCTCATGATTTCAGAGATTCCTACATATGCAGAAACGGATTTCCAGCATTCCATTTACCGGGTGTGTGTGACAACAAACTCAAATTTATGGATGTATTTGCTGCATATCCTGGATCTGTACACGACTCGCCTGTTTTTAGGAACTTTCCCTTATCACATTTATTACTGAATGAACCATTCATTACCCTTACACAATTGTAGCAGTGTACGTATGAATCGTGATTGCTCCTAGTATGCTTACAGCTAACTTGGAAATAGAACAATTGTCTTGTACCGTCCTTAAGAAGTTGTTTCAGGGTTGTCATACTTGAATTGAAAACATCACTTCCTGCTAAATAGATATATTGTAAATAAATAAGGACAATGCTCATGACTTTATTGATGTCTGTCTTTCAAACTTTTAGCGATGCTCTCCAGTGCCTGCACCTTCCTTGTTTCTAGTATCCCGGGCTGATATGGGATAACTGTCTCTTCAAATACAGAAGTCCATCAGTGGGTCCACAACACTTTATTCATGATATAATCTGTTTACAACTACGTGATGCTGTAACGAGGGCTCGGCGCATGTAGGGAGGCTATAGTCAGCCAACCTGCCTAGCCGCTGTCCGAGGGGTCCAGTCCAGCCTCACACAAAGCATTCTTAATTTAACCCTAGGGTCACGTGACGTGACGTATTTGTCCAGATGTCAGCCTGCAGTATCATGCACCTCATCCACAATGTCATGCTTCAGTGGCCAACCGGCCTTTGTCTAACTAATTATAGGCAGCTAATGACTCAGTGTTGGTGGCCATGAAGACAGTAGTCAAGCTGCGTTTGATTTCCTTTCTATAGAGAGCTATTTCAATTTACATACCTCAAGGGATATAATAAATATTTCTCACAAACCCTGTTCCAAAATGCCAACGACATATGCCTACGATACTAGCTCCATTCTCTCCCGATGCATGGCGAGGAGATCACTCCTCAGCGCAGTGATGGCAGATTCCAGCCTGTCACTCGATAAGGAGGATCTCCTCCGTCTCGGACCAGGGGTATCTTCACGTGCGTCGTGGACTGGCCCCTCCGTTTCCACACACTCAGTACTTCTCTCCTCCTGCGTACGTATGGTGGGCAAGCTACCATCAGCAGCTATTGGCACTACTGCTGGATCGCCCTGTGAGCTTGTCTATGACTGAGAAATACCTCCATTTACATCGACCACGCCCAGTCCTCTTATTGCGTTCCACGATGGTGCGATGTCTGGACATACAGATCATCTCATTAATATGACAGCAATATGAAAAAGACAATGATGGCACATGCAAGCTCATACACTTCTGCACAGATATGTCTGGATATTATTCTGGATGGTCGGTTAAATAAACCAATATAGAGACAGGTGCATTTGGATGAAATCATCATCAGACCATGATTGCAATTGTACATTTCTGCTAACAGTATCTTTGTATTGTGCTCATAAAGTGGCTCTTATCAGATGACAGACCGATGGATGCAAGCATCAGTCAGTTGTGTTCTGTTACTGTACTTGCTTGGGTACTATACTATTTGTTCTGGTCGCAACAATAAAAACTGTGGATTTATGCAGTGAGATAATTGTGACATTGAATGCTTACAGAATGACTAGATGTCAGTTATCTTGACTTCATGCTGCTAAACTTCCTGTCACATTCAGGTCCAGTGAACTGAAACCCTCTCTCATTCATCCGATCTGCGACAGATTTCCACGCCTGCTTCATGGACAATGTAGTGCTGGTGAAGAGGTGTCTCTGTCGATAATGAGGAGGAACAGCTGCATGAGGCCATGTAACTGTATATGCACAACACATTAACCATCAGAACATTGCACAAGGAGTGACACAAATGCTCGCAATAAGCAAATTATCTGTTCTTTGGGACAAATAACAGTCATTGACTAACAGTAGAATTTAGTTCATATGCATCTATCACATGCTAGAGTCAAGACTACAATTATACTAATATGCACAAAATATATAATTTCAGCATTTGCCTATATCTGTATGTACTTCAAACATAGGAGCCCAGATGCCAAGGACATTCTTCACATAGACGAGACTGTCTCCTACTACAATGATATGTATTGGTGTGAACTCATTATTACGTCTTACCTTTTTCAGTCTCGGTCCCATCCTGTGACTGGACATCATCTGTAACGGTTCAAGGTTACTCACAAATTATTACATTCTTAAACACAAACACATTCCACGTGAGGGATAGATCAATGCAAAGATGACAGTTCACACGGTATATGTAAGTGTTCATATACGACTGACTTCTGACTTCAAATGAACAACCTATCAGATACACTGGCTATTTAAATGAAACTCAAATGTCTGTGGTATTTTTATATTTGCTATTAATACCTATTAAATTATCATACGCGTATCCTCTTCCTCTCTAGCATGGTATGTAATATAGAAGTGATGTATCAAAATAGATGTTATAATTGCCACTTCACAAATTCATGATAGTCTTTTACTGTTTTGAAAAATGTGATACACATGAAGATACTGCCATCACTATCCCTGCCTCTGCCAACATCACCGTGAATAACGACTTGAATTGGTCTTAAATGATGAACATACATGGCTGTCAATGTCGCAGTGCTGCGATACACACGTACGTTTTGACATACTTGTTGTATCACCTTCGGCAAATAGCTTCATTCACCCTGCAGTGAATGAGTACCCAACATGCAGGTGATGTAATGATGATCATATTCATATAGAGGTAATCTACGCATCATTAAGGGGTATGATGAAAGTGCATTCCACTACCCCGATGATTTCATGTCATTGTACCATAAATTGTAATATTATGGTTGTAGTAGATGTACTATTTGTATCAAATTATTTGTTACATACTATGGGCATTGCATAAACGATATTCTCAGGCACCAACAAACCTTCACCCGTAATGAAGGTCGTGGGCGCCCGAGGTGTTGCGGAGACCGTGGATGATGGTGCAGTAGAGGTGCTAGGCGCTGGAGGGGCGGAGGAGGGCCTAGTTGGCAGTGCCGTTTTGGTTATGTTTGTCGATGATGTTGCAGAGGTCCTGGTGGTGCCGGTGGTGCGGAGGAGGCTTGGTGCTTGGGTTGCTGTCCTCAGTTTCTTTATGATGGGCAGTGTCTCCGATTCCAGAGTTGACGATGCTCTTCTTGTCTGTGCAATGACATAGCAGTCTTTACCGACGGAACCATTCACACATTTCCTTTTCTGCTTGCCTGTTCTGTAACACTCTTCAGGACACTGACCAGTGCTGCTTGAATGGACATACCAGAACAAGGAACTCACCCTTGTGCAGTGCAGCCACACCTATCTCCCTGAACCTGACTTTCTCCTGCGCGGGTGAGGTGTTTGGGTGCAACTGCACCTAGTGTAGCGAGCAATTCGTCATCAACATCTCGGCTATAGGCAGCCTGAGACAGTTCATCAAAGGTTGTATGTTTACCTAAGGTCACTCTTCTGCCCTTTGCCATTGTTCTCCATGTCTGTAACAGGCCACGGTCGGCTAGGACTTGCAGTGACTCTGTCAGAACTGAAAGAAATACATATATATATATGACTTTATCAGTACTTTTAGGACGAGACAGCAGACACTAATCCAAATTTGTATGTGTTTCTGACACAGTTATCATACATCCACTACTAAGGTGACCAATCTTAAAAGGGGAGTTGCACCTTTTTATGGCGGAGAGTTCTCATCATAGATGGCATAGCCATTGCCAGCAGTGTCGCAGTCATCCTTAATTACAATTTTTACCATGATGCGTCTACCAAGGATTTTGAGTAAAATCTTCTAAAAAATCCTCTTTAATAGTGTTTAACATTCAAGATGAAATTATATTAATATAGACACGTACTTGATTTTTGAAAATTATTTATCAGATAAGAAAAATCTTAGCAATTTTTAAAAATATCAAAAAACATAATGATTACTTGATATATGTACGTCACAGTTCTGTCTTCAATGCAGTAAATAGTTCATATGATTGTTGAAAGTTCATAATCCAATTATGTAACATGACTTGACATTTTTGTTCAGAGTATACTTGAAATGAAACGTCAAACAAAAAGGATCAAACACATGAAGTATGTTATTTTCAGTCACTTCAATGTTTCAGTTTCAGTTTCAGCACTTGCCTTGGATGTTTCCCATCGGTTTCAGAAGTATCTTCAGAAAATATTTGAGTGTACAATTTAACAGCTACACAAGACAGTGGCGATCACACCAGCACCATTAACACCAAATTACAAAAATACCTACACATGACATCAGGTTGGAATCATTGTGAATCTTATCTTCAAGCATTATTATTTGCAATGTTCTTCAAACCCTTGTGATTCCAGTATTTAATAAGTGGATGGGCTTTTGATTCTTCTTTTAAACATATGTTCAGTCCCACGATGAGCACAAAATACTCGTACGAAATATGTAGCTACACTTTGTAGGGACATTACATGTTATCATAAACAGTCACAACAATTCTAATGCAAAAATATTTTATTACGCAGCAGATGCCATGATTTTACAATCCACTATGACTCTACGTGGAGATGAGACGTATTACATACTTTAAACATGTGACACATCTATCATGTGTTACACATTATATGTTGAGAGAGACAGAGGTGTGTGTGTGTGTGTGTGTGTGTGTGTGTGTGTGTTTGTGTGTGTGTGTGTGTGTGTGTGTGTGTGTGTGTGTGGTGTGTGTGGGCGGACAGTATTTTCTTCCAGACGAGGCATACTCCATGCAGGAATCTACAAAACACAACGACTTTAATCCAATGTGTAACATGACTGGGTATTTTTATTTACAGACATCTTGTGCTTTTCAATCTATCACACAAGTGACTAAGGATGACTGGTTGTGATCTATAAAATATTAATATGATGTGGTGACATGCTTGCCAGGCCATCAGCTGGAGCACAAGATTAACAAAATTTTTAGTGTAAACCTAAAATGTAATCAATTTTACTTTGTCATGACAAATACTGCTACAGAAGAACTATAGCACTACCTGCAAGGACATAATATGACATGTACCACAGATGTAAATTCTGATGCTGTACCTAATAGTTAGTTTTATGTTTACATTAGTACTGAGGGGTTAGTTCTTGCTAAATTTATACAAGCAGTCTCAAGCAACTTGAAATACAATGTTTTGCTATGCTATGGTGAAACAGTTACTACTTACACTTAACTATTGCAAGTGCTTTTTGGGCTGGCTATGAATATTGGCTGTCAGTGAGGCATCTGAGCAAAAAGTCATAAGAAGTCAGATAGAAACCATCATATTTGATATCACTTGTGAGTGGAAAAGCATGGACTACAAACAAAACAAAAAAGTGTCATGGACATAATAAAGAAGAGATATGGACAAAAACCTCAGTTTGTACATTGTATGCATAAATTTTTATTGTATTTCACCACAAGAAAACTTTGTTCATGGTCAAAAGAAAACCAAGATAATTCTGGTTTCAAAAACTAAACCTTTATGCAATGCATAACATTTTTACAAATTTTAAAGTATTCTTCATACATTCATTTCGAGTGATCTCATTGGTCTTGTTTACCGATACCATAAATACTTCGGTTCAGCGATCAATCGAGGGGCTGCGAGTACGCGATAACGTTCACCCCAGGGGTGTTTTGGTTTGATTTTCGAGTTTGAGGACGTATTAAAGTTAATAAAATAGGTGTTATGTCGTGGAAATCAGGCAGGATGTGTGGGGACATGTATGATTGAGAGGTACGTGTGCATAGGTTTTGAATGTCAGCGAATTCTTTGCGTACATTTCAGCTTGAAATCGGAACGAGTCGATGTCTGCACGACAATCCAATAATATGGCAGCTGCTGCTCCTTTACTCTATTAATATATTTGACGTGAGTGTAGATCTATGGTCTATGTTTTACCTATAGTGCGATATCGGGTTCCTGTGGCCTCAGCTATGCTATGCTACGCCTGTAGCGCATGCGCAGTGATTAGGAACCGGAAAGGCGACTTGTACATCCTTGCGTGCAAGGATTATCGCTTTGGTCGAGGTTGGAGAACAAGACATGTTTCTTGCGGTTACAAGCATCTTGGGTCTGCAGTAATAAATATACACTGGCCCCATACATGCAGATTTGCAAACCAAATTTTCAAGAAAGTGTAACTTTAGAAATACATCTTTCATTGCTAGTAATTGCTCAGCTTGAAAACTGAGATGTTTTAATGCATATCTTTGGAAACAGAGAAAAATATATAGATTGCGACAAGGTGTCTCTGTCCCTGACAAAATTAAATGGCTGTTCTATTGACACTATGTGTCCACGTGTGTTGTGCCCTTAAGTGCACAATGGTCTTAAGTGCACAGAAAGTATTAATATTCGTCAGTGGGCGGAGCTTATGTGATTGCGTCACATTCACAGCACATTATCTTCCGCCGAACTAATGGAGGGAGTGAACGAACACGCTTCATCGTCTGTCATCGCCTTATACAGTGCGACAGCTACATTGAGTGAGTGAGTGAGTTTAGTTTTACGTCGCACTTAGCAATATTCCAGCTATATGGCGACGGTCTGTAAATAATCGAGTCTGGACCAGACAATCCAGTGATCAACAACATGAGCATCGATCTGCGCAATGGGGAACCGATGACATGTGTCAACCAAGTCAGCTAGTCTGACCACCCGATCCCGTTAGTCGCCTCTTACGACAAGCATAGTCACCTTTTATGGCAAGCATGGGTTGCTGAAGGCCTATTCTACCCCGGGACCTTCACGGGTCGCGACAGCTACAATATCCACGTGAGGTATATATAAACATAAAGTATGTGTGCCGTGTTTTCAGTATAATGTGCTTTATTAAAGCTTCCGGCGGTGACGCAGTTCAAGCGAGATTTTTTCAAGTCACCTCCAGATCAGCCACCGTTCTGCAGTAGCATTGCTGTCAGAGCATTGACATGTCTTTGCTCAATTCTGACTTATCAGTCCGACTAAACACAGTTACAACTCATGACAAACAACCAACTAAATAATTATACAATGTATATATACACACATATTGCCAGATGTCCACGTAATCAAAAGACTGAAAAGCATCAACTCTGATGGGGTTAATGCAAGTAAGGCTAGCTATGTATGCAAATGTAACGCTACCCTTCCATGGCTGTCAGGGTACTGCAAACTTTGACGAGAATATTTGATACGAAAGACTTTCGCCCTTATCCCCACTAAAATTTGACTTTGAGGAAAACATTCTTAGAGTGTCATTCTTATGAGTTGAATGTGAGCGTATGTTTCAGTATGTTATGATACAATTAAAGAAACATGTTAAAACTGCCTGCTCAGTTAAGAAAACTATACATCCAAGTGATATCGTTTCACTAGAGTGAAATTTATGGGGCGATAAGGCCAGAAGTCTTACCATTTGAGATTTATATAATCATGGTAGACTACGTTGTGAACAAGCATTAATTAAGATCAATGTAGCTGTCTTACAAGTGCTCAGAAAAGCCTTAAATGCACAATGATGTCTTGGCCCCTCCCACCATCCTCTTGGCTATTTCTGGCTGATGCAGAGGTCCCACCTCATCCCTATGACCATGCACAAACTCTCCTTGACTGAATATTGCATTCATACTCTCTCCCATTTTAGCCTGCATCTTGTTTTGGCTCTGTCTTTTCTCAAAATAGCCATTGTGCACTTAAGACCTTTCTGTGCATTTAAGGTCTTGTATAGGAGTTCTTCAATATACAGAAAAGCCTTAAATGCAGAAAGATGCCTTGGGCCCTCCCTCCACCCTCTTGGCTGTTTCTGACTGGTGCAGAGGCCTTTCCCCATCCCTTTGACCATGTACAAATCCATCTAGACCGAATATTTCATTCACTCTCTCTCCCATTTCAGCCATCATGGAACACTGTCTCGGCACCTCAGGCGAACAGTCAGTGTGTTCCATAGAGGTGCTGCCAGCTGTCTAGGAGAGCTTCATCCAGTCCCAAGCAACTCAGAGGACTGGTAGGAAATGAAATGCATGTTGTGTTTGCTGTCTTTTCTCAAAATATCCATTGTTCACTTAAGACCTTTCTGTGCATTTAAGGTCTCGTATTGGAGTTCTAAGGGTGGAAGTCTTTCCGTTCAGTATGTATAGAGTCTCCCTGCTTTGGTATGCATATGAAGTTATTAACCCTATTAGACATGACGATTTTGATTAGGTGGGGATAGCTTAAGTAGATCTGGCAATATGTATGTTTGTATACATTGTGTACATATTTAGTTGGTTATGAAGAGTTGTTAATGAGTTTGACTGGATTGTTGTGAAAAAGTTATGACTTGCCAATGTTTCGATCGCAGTTGCTACTGGAGTACTGTGGTTGTTCTCGAGATGACTTGAAAACAATCTCGCTTGAACTCCGTCACCGCCGGATGCTTTCAGAAAGAACATTACATTGAATACACGGCACACATACTTCATGTTTCCATACACTTCACGTGGATATTGTAGCTGTCGCATTGTATCAGGCGTATCAGTGTATCGTTCACTCCCTCCGTTAGTTCACCGGAAGATACTGTGCTGTGAATGTCACGCAATCACATAAGCTCCGCCCACTGATGAATATTAATGCTTTCTGTGCGCTTAAGACCATTGTGTATTTAAGGACACAACACACGTGCCTTTCTGCAATATTTAACTTCAGTCATTGACCACATGCAGTTTGATTTTAACACCTGTCAGGCTATACACCTTAACCAGAATTTACTGATTTATGGCTCGTGCACCTGTGTTTTGCCTCTCTCACATTATGTAATTACACAAACAGGCGGGTGTGGTACTTGTACGCATGACATGTTATTATATCTGTGTGTTGCAAATAAACCGCATCCATTTTCCCCGCATGACTGGATCGGAAGGAAAACTCACATTGTCAGTTTCAAGTTCTTCTTTGTACTTGGACGAACGACAGTTTCCAGCCACGCAGTAGTTCACCATCTCAGTATTTGTTGATTGGATCAAACAGAAATGCAGAGAGCATGTATTTACGAAACTCAACATATCTGTATACATTCTTTATGGATAACACATATTGTATATATATGATGTGACGTTTCGGTATGGATTCTTATACTCTTATCACTCTTGCTTGACAAAAGGATATGAATCCATACTGAAACGTCACATCATATATACAATAAATGTTGTTGCATCCATACGTTACCCGTAAAAAATCTTACTTCTTATTACTCTCCATACCTCTGAAATGAAAATCAAACAGATAAACTTTACGTACACAAAACAAGCCTTCTGCGTGTCGGCAAATGAACCAGCCAATGAAAAGTCTTCGTTACACTTGAGTGCACATCCACCCGCTCTGACCGGGTTCGTCTCCCAGTTGCTTCGTTTCAAAGTAAGTAATAGGCCTTCAGCTACCCATGCTTGCCACAAAAGGCGACTCAGCTTGTCGACTAACGGGATTGGGTGGTCAAGCTCGCTGACTTGGTTGACACATGTCATCGATTCCCAATTGCACAGATCAATGCTCATGTTGTTGATCACTGGATTGTTGATCACTGGTCCAGACTCAATTATTTACAGACCTCCGCCATACAGCTGGAATATGGCTTAGTGCGGCATAAAACTAAACTCACTCACTCTGAGGATAGCAATTTCGAAAATGTCGAAACTCACAGAAAATGACATGATTCAAAACTTATTCAAAGCTTCGTATTTCCTGTCTTTCAAGGGCGAACAGTTGTTGGTTGACCCCTTCTTACGACGATGTGTTCACAAAGTGACCGTATGTCCACGTTGCACTCAAATGCTGATGGCTTCATCAGTGATGTCATTGTTTCTACTGCGTCACCACTGCCATTTGCAATATCATCCTTGAGCTGCTGTACATACCGTGTAGTCACTCATTTCCTAGTAACATCCTTATTATGTATTGTAGTCATATTATTGTCCTCTCTTTATCTAAAAACTTTATTTTCATCTGTTACATGATACAATTTTACACTCTTCAAAAAAGGAAACGCAAAATGAATTTCAAAAATGATACTTTCAATTTTGTACATACAAAACTCAAACATTTTTAGGGTTGCACATTGTTTCTGGAATGTTTTAGAAGATGATGCTTGACCAAACGCAACCAAAAATGATTTTGAACGGTTTTATCAGTCAGGACTGTCATGATGTGCGTGGATGTCATGCGGGACACATATCAGGCACAGTGATCTAAATCAGGCAATTGGACGATTGCAAGCTGGAGAATCAAAGAGTGGGGTGGCAAGGATCTTCAACGTTTATCCCAGCACAATAACTCGATTGTGGGATCGATTTCGTCAAACAAATTCGACAAATGACTGATCGTCCAAGATCAGGAAGACCTGGAGTCACCACACCTGCCCAAGATTGGTACATCCGGGTATTCCACCTTCGTGACCGCCATCGTAACGCCCGGGACAAACCACAAGAACAGTCTGGACCCGAGGACGTAGGAATATGTGCAAAACGTCCAAAGGTTACACTCCACCTTGACACGACTACATCGACATCGACGAGTGAGATGGTGTAACACGGTGCTGCCACGGAACCTGGCAAACTGGAGGCGCATATGGTTTAGCGATGAACCCCGTTATCTCCTCAGGCGACGTGATGGTAGAGACCGTGTCTACAGACGACGTCATGAACGTTTTGCTCCAAAATGCATCAGAAAGGTGGACAGATTCGGTACAGAAAGTGTTATGATGTGGGGTGAAATCTCATACACCCGCAGATTGGAACCTGGTGTTTGTCCCAGGCAATCTGACGGCCAATCGATACATCGACCACGTTCTTCACCTTGTTGACTATCAACGGCAGCTCCAACAGGACAACGCCAGGTTCCACACAGCACGTGCCACCGTTCACTACCTGGCCAATAACAACGTCAATACCATCCCCTGGCACTCCAGATCCCCGGATCTAAACCGAATCGAACACCCTTGGGATCAGATCGATAGACGGGTCGTCGACGTTGTAATCCACCACAGAATCTTCAACAGTTGTTCCACATGCTGCAGGAGACATGGAGAAGGATTCCACAACCCAACGACTGATTCGATCTGTATCCAGGAGGTGTCGGGCAGTGGTAGCAGCTGCAGGTGGTCATACGAGGTACTGATTTCAACACCACCTGGTGGACAGCAGTACATGCTGTGATGACTGTTATTCTCATGAAGTATGGACAAGATAGCAATTCATCGCTATACAAAATTTCGTCCATGTATCATTGTTTCTCACTGATCTACACGTCCTTGAATAACACCAAATGTTCATTGATATTTGGGCTTTGCGTTTCTTTTTTGAAGAGTGTACTTTATCTGTTTTCAATTTCAATCGTACAAGTAGGTGATCCGATTCACATCTTGACCACTGGCATCCAGATCAGACAAAATCATTGCCATATCCTGAGGGCAGCACCACGTCATATCAACGAGACTCGCTACCAGGCTGGCTGGCGTAGTGACAACACGGCTACGGGTGTGATTCGATTTATTCGATGACTGTGGTTATAATCATTTACAACCTGAAATACACAATAACATTCATAAGAATAATAAAAATAACCAGAGCATGATAAATGATTTGGCTTGCAAACAAAAGTATGAATAGCACGTACATTGTATGTATCATCATGTGAAAATGTTATATATAAGGTCGTTGTATGTTGTTACAATACTGGCAATGAAACAGTCAAGCATCTGGCTACACAATGCTAACGTTAGTAAGATAAGTTTGAATACAATATGGAATATGAAGTATACACACATCACATAGGTGTAGGTCGCGCTAGGAAGGACATGGTGGACACAATGAGTCCAACAGATTATTCCACTTTCCTTCACAATGTCGTTACACTTGTAAACATTATGATCAAACCAGAGCACATATTTACAGACCTGGCATAACACACAATGAATACTGAACACCCCAATACTTTCGTAAATGCATATACATTCACAACACATACATGATAAAAACTTCACAAACATATTCAAATATCTTGAAACCACTTTTTCCCCCAGCGCTGGGGGAAATTTAGTGAATCGTTTGATTTCGCGGGGTTTTTTTATCGCGTTTTTTTTAAAACTTTATAGGTTGAAATGGCATTTTGATGATTTGTTTCGGTAAGTGCATACTGAAAGGTATCAGAAACTGCAAAGTTGTATTTTACGTTGCATGTGACCTTAAGGAAGTTGACGTTACACCAATCAAGAAATTTTGTGATTTCGGCGATAGTCATTCTCCGAGTGCCTTAGAAATCCAGCGAATGCGGCGTCATCAGCAAACTTTACAGTTAAACATTGTGAAAAGCTACTGATACAGTCATTTGTATATTTAAAATGAATAAAACCGGGGAAAGGACACAACCTTGCGGGGCACCAGTGGAAGGGAATGTTGTTGTTGAATGAGTGTTATTAACAGTTACAAACTGGGGTCTTTTTACAAGAAAAGATTCTATCCATTTTATAACACATGGGATGACTGGCACATTACAAAGCTTTTGCATTAACATATGAGGCTGGATGGTATTAAATGCTGAAGAAAAGTCTGCAAACAGAATTCCTACATAGGAATGGGAAAGTTCTAGATGTTTGTAAATATTGTTTAATAAAGTGATGGTAGCGTCCTCGACACCTCGCCCAGCCCTGTCGGCAAACTGAAGGGGGTCGAGAAGGTGCTCTGTTTCTTGCTGGAGCAAACGCTTTACAATTCTTTCCAAACATTTCATAGGTATAGGCATCAAAGCAACTGGACGGAAGTCGTTATCGACGGTAGGCGAGGGGAGTTTAGGTACTTGGATAATATTTGAAGTTTCCCAGATGCTCGGGACAAAATGACTGTTGACAGAAATTTGAAAAATTGTTTTAAAAAATTGGGATAATTGTTCACGGCATTCTTTTAAAACTTTACCACAAACTTTCCGAACCAGCTGCTTTGTGAGTGTTTATTTTAGAAAATGAATTGAGGACATCAAAGGGAGTTAACTCAATCATACGGTCATCTGATAGAGCATCAGCAACGACTGCAAACTCATATAAACAAGACAAAATTGTGTCTAATGGCACGGATGCATCCGGTGCTATAGGAAGCATTCACTGAGTGTGATCTGGTGATTTCTACTGTACAAGGTCATCTATGAGAAGCACACCTTTCGAGTCCCAATGAAACGTATGTACATGTATCAGCTTCATCAATTCTGTTGCACAGTGTTTGGGGAGAAGTGGACAGACCTAATTCCCTATTTTCAATGACATCAGAGAGAAATTCCACATGATATGCCTCAGCTCAAATGTCTCTAGACATACAAAAACCTTTAGATGCATACCGCTAGAATCTCTATAAAAGACATATGTAAGCTAAATCAGTGTTGCGGAGTGGTTTTTGAGAACTGGATAAAGTGCACCCCTGAAGTATGTTTACTAACACAACTTGCAGAACATACAACATTATTCTTAATGGAATTGAATGGTGCTTCAAACAACTTTGGATGTACTAAAAATACATGCTGATTTTTTCTGGCCATAAAATAAACATGGACAAAATGTATGGACTGGTTCTATGCAATACTTAAACAAACTAGATTGGTCTCAAAGATCCTTTACTTTACTCAGTACTTTAGTTTCAACAGAACCAGCTTGAAATAGTCAAAGGAAACTATAAAGATAATTTTTAAAACTCTGACCTTAATATAAATTAACAGTTGGTGATATCTTTGATAGGCATTCTAGAAGTTGAGTAGATGAAAAAGAGGACTATGGTTTATGGATATACAACTTCTTCTATTCAGGAAGTGCGACGTTTCGACATATATACTAATGTCGTTGTCAAGCAATTCCTCATTCAACAGTTGCTGATGTTACAAAAACAAGAGAAGATAAAATATTATAATATTGTTTATTGGTTGATTGTAAAATGTTTCTTTAGATGTTGTAAGTTATTAGTATATAATATCACTGATCAGGAATGTACAAACATAATTGCTCATCTAAATCTGAGCACTCATCTGTGCCAGCATGTAAGGGACAATCCTGCCAAGTGATTGTGTTCTATTCTGTAAGCCTCTGTGACTGCAAATGCATCTGAAATATGAGGCAAACCACTAGCCACTATAGACAATAAAAGAACACCACGACTGACGAACGTTCAAAGACACAATGCCATCAGCCGTTCACATGGAGGAGCATCACAGCATGAGGTGGTAATACTGGAAGTGTTAATGACAAACCCAGGTCAGGTCGACCGAGGGATAAAACCACCAGCCAGGATGGCAACATTCGGTTGAGACACATTCGTTCATGCACAATGACTGCAACATCCACAGCCACAACCACATCCCTGGACTGTGCCAAATCTCCAACCAGACAGTGTGTTGTGGGCTACAGAAAGCTGGACATTTTGTCAGAACACCAATTTGATGTGACATAAGGTAAACAGGGAATCTTCCCTGCATGAAAATGCTCGACCTCAAGTTGCATGTTTGCTGACTTTCTCCACTAAAACAACGAATTGTTATTTTGACCTTCTCGATCACACTATTTGCCCCGACCGAACTTTTATGGAAAAATGTTGACTGACGCTTGTGCCATTATATAACGCATTTTCCATTATATGGTAGAACCTTGTGTTGTATTCTAATGCCACATGTGTCTTTGTAGATTTCTAAATTTCCAATTTGAAATAGCAAAAAGGTTTTGCACCAATTAACAAAACAATCAAATACATTAGGACACATATCATTATGACGACTGTTCACGTGGACTCTTTTCTCCATATTGAAAAGTATATTTGTCTTCTTGTCTTCACGTTATCAATAAGTTTTAGTTAGTTATATACCAAGTATTATCTTGCACTGACTTCATTCAGCATCTTCTTTTCTCTTTAATGTAAACGCCCTATGAGGAAGTGGTCAAGTGTAACATATAGCACTATACTTTCACCGCCTCGGTGATATATTTTACCAGGACAGGTATGCGAGTCGCTTTGTAAGGTGTATGTCTTTGTCTCACCGTCATGCTTCAGCCTACCTGGACGGATGTGGAAAACGCCTTGTAAGGTGTATGTCTTTGTCTTACTCTCATACTTTATCTCACCTGAACAGATGTGTGAGTTCGATTAAGATAATCCAAGGTCGTTTTTGTTGAAAAAAAAAGCACAATAAAGTGAAATTCTCGTCTCAGAAGCTGACAGCACTCAGGGTCCCATTAGCAATTAACGTCCTTGCTACATCTGTCATCTCACCCAACATCATAACGCCGTACCTCCAAAACGATCCCCTTCAAGAACATGACCTGATGTAAGCTTCACATATGCACCTGTAGACAAGACTACTGTCGTCAGTTCGGTAAAAATAAAAAATGTATATATATCATTTGCAATTTCAAATTGGAAATTTAGAAATCTACAAAGACACATGTGGCATCAGAATACAACACAAAGTTATACCATGTAATGGAAAATGCGGCATATAACATTATATGATCAACACTTCATTTGGCACTCCAGGCAGAAATTGCTATAATTAGTAAACACCACAGCAAGTTATTCTGTTTAACCCAGCTCGTTCCCTGATTATGTCTGAAGGTTCCGTCAAAGACATCATCTTTGTTGCCGCTCAGAAGAATGACTTTCCAGATAAAGTTCTAACACGTGCATCCCATGTTATGGTCAGTGTGGGCGGATGATCAGCGCTGATGGCCAGAGACCTTTGTGTCGAACGGAATTAACAAAACTAATAGAGTTCAAATTGTTTGTTGGTGGGTTAATCGAACCAGCATTTTGGAAGTCATCAATCATATACTAGAGCTTCGAGAAACACCATTTTTAACAATGTACTTAGTCATTTACAAAGGGTATTTATGTTTTACACCTTCGCGTGTTTCAGTTGTTGACTGTGGACCTTTGGAGGATATCGATGGCTTTAACAAACCTAACCTAACAACGATCGGGTCAACTTTGGGGAAATCATTTCAGTTCAATTGCAGTACAGGGGCGACGCAATCGGGAGTTTCCACTGAAAATAGCAACACTGTGAAACGCCTTCAAAACGGTCGATGGGGATTTGGTAATCTCACCTGCATAGGTACCTGTTGCTTGTGGGACGTTGCTTACTGGAAGAAGGAACTAAATCCAAAAAAGTTGAAAATTATATTTGAATTTTCTTATCATTACTATTAGATGGCCGTTTTAACCAGCTTCATCCTGGCATCATGTTGATGCTCATTGTGGTCATACCAGATACTGACTCTGACCAAGCAGTTATAATGGCCCTCTATGGCTTTACCAACCAGTTTCTGGACATTCAGGTCTTAGAAAATTGAAAAGTGATAATTCTACTGTAACTGAGCAATGATATCACGTTTGAATCAGCTATATGCACGCAATAATAAACTCAAAAACAATGTGTCAAGTTTCTATTTTGAATGTATATATCCAGAGATCAATCTTTGATTTCACTGATCAAGAGACTCAACATGTATCCGGTAGACAGGAGAAATTTCAACAATAAAATGTATACTAGTCACATAATGAAACGGTTTCCACCAAAATTTTGTTGTGTCCCATATCGAGTGTCTACGTTATTTCGTCTTTGCTTGGTGTAATCCAATTCTGAATACAATTTCTGTGTGTAAGTTTCTTTATGTGGCTAGTATGTACTTATATACTTATCCTATCTCATGGTATGCACCTCTCTTCTTCTATGACCATGTGTGGAAACATGCTGTAGGGTAAGTTCAATCAAACTTCTGGCCTGTCACACCTGACCTCTGCCCCTACTCCATAGCAGGAGTCATCGATCATCTCAATAAACATGCAGATCACACAGAAAATCACAAGACAACCTACCCATGTCATTCTCTTCTTGGGGCATTTCGTTATCAGTGATGCGGAGCAGATTGGATGGGTATCCATCCATCAGATAGGATAAGTATACAAATATACAAATTACGGTTTGCGGAGCATGAAACATTATACCTGCCCCATAGTATACCTATATGTCTGCCTGCCTGTCTGCTAATGACAATATGCAACGCACAACTGCAATTACTGACCATCTGCAAAGGTGTGGCCCGAACGGAAAGACTCCACCAATTGGAAGAACCTGGCCTATGTCCACTGCAGGAGTCGAGGAGACCCGATAGATCCCATCCAACTGACATGTCACATGACTGCTGCAATGTCCGATCAAATCATTGACATGTTTTACTGCAGAAGGTGTTTCCAGTGAGTGATTGCTAGAATCACTGCCCTCAGATCCAATACGATGATGGGACATGCTTGGTTTGTGAGAGACAACCGCCCTGCCACTTGCTGATCGAGAATGTGAGCCCCTACCTGTGTACAGACTTGTCTATGTACAGGTGTTGATGTACAGTTAGGGAGTCGCGACAAACAATTCTAAACAAACTCCTCTGCAGATGTTCAGTTTGTCCATCCACCACTGGAGATGGGGATCGAACGTCGGCGGTAGCATGATCATGGCAAGAAGATCACCAATCTTGATGTTGACGAAAAAAATGTGCGGAGTCTGTCCTTCCAGGAGGAGGACCCAAAGCCGCATTGTCGTGAGGTGGAAAAAGAAGTGGGCCAACAGATCCAAAATGGTCCGAATCTGATCCTGCTGTAAGCCCATTGCTGAGACATGTTGAGGAGAGACCGCCTGAGACACTGACATGGCTACGGTCTCTGTCGCTGTTAAAACCATGTTCAGGGGAGCCAAACTCTTCTGATTATCTATATCCAAATGAGCAAATACTGTGTCTTCTATCAAAGAGGGGAATATGCTTTCTGCTTAGATTCCAAGAAAGTAATATCATCATAAACGCACAGGGACATAATCAACGTTGAAAATCCATGGACATGAGAACATGCTAGGGTAAAGTGAGCCGCAGCAAAGCCATCCTTTACTTTCCACTGGTTGTCAAATGCCTTATCGAGGGAAGCCACATGCTGAGTAATGCAGGGACGAAGAGGAAACATAATGGAGCTGAAATTCCCTGATTTCATATCAAAACAAGTCACAAAATTCAAAGACAAAGAGCTGCAAGGCAGACGTAGAATATCCAGCAATCCAGGTTAAAAATTGAGGCGTGTCAACTGCATCAGTACTGACATCCAAGACTGAATTACAATTCGACACTATAGAAGGCGTGGCTGATGGCTACATCTACAGAATGAGCTAGCACAGATGATGGGCTGGAGGATGCTGACCAAGAGCTGAGGCCACAGTCCTAACAATGGAATCAAATCAAGGGGCTCAGATGTAGGAAAAACTCAGCTACAGAGGGAGGCAGAACAACAGACCAAAATGGCACACTGGAAACAACCACCATCGGCTAACTAGCAGTCTGTGTAACTGCCACCAAGGCAGAAAGTCGAGACTGTGCTGAAGAGGTGGTAAACATATCTCAGAGAAGTATCCTCTGTGATGAAGAGACTGGATTGTTGAGGAAGAAAATAGATGTCATAGGTTCTTCCTCAAATAGAAGCCTGATGCTGCTTCCAAAAATTCTTCATCTGCAGACAGGGAGTGAGACAAATGAATTGCTATCTGAGCAATCTGAATTACCACATTCAGACAGAAAACTTGTCAATATCCAGTTGAGATAAGGCAAAATATCAATGTCACCAGTCACAATATCCTATACAAGCAGAGCTATGTTGCTGTTACAATGCAGTGTTTGCATTTCTTTAAAAAACTGCAATTAGATCTGCTCTCATTGAACAATCAAGCAATGTCTAGGAGAGAGCACAACACACATCAACTGGGTTGTAGTGACAAGAAAAATAATGACTACAAGGGCAGGTTGCAGGTGATCATGTGGGCCACATCAACCGGGTTGTAGTGACAAGAAAAATAATGACAAGGGCAGGTTGCAGGTGATCATGTGGGCCACATCAACCGGGTTGTAGTGACAAGAAAAATAATGACAAGGGCAGGTTGCAGGTGATCATGTGGGCCACATCAACTGGGTTGTAGTGACAAGAAAAATAATGACAAGGGCAGGTTGCAGGTGATCATCTGGGCCACATCAACTGGGTTGTAGTGACAAGAAAAATAATGACAAGGGCAGGTTGCAGGTGATCATCTGGGCAATCTACATGCTTACAGGGATGAGTGACATGGCCTTTTGTTGAGTAGGGGCAGAGGTCAGATGTCAGAGGCCAGAAGTTTGTTTAAAGTTAGCCTACAGCACATTTCCACACATGGTCGTAGAAGAAGAGCGGTGCATGCCGTGACATAAAACAAGTTTATTATGGGTAAATAAATATTATAAACAATATTTCAAAACTACCACACCAATATATCAAAATATATGCAACCAATAAAACTGAAAATCATATTATGTCAATATATTATGATCTTTATTAGGTCATAATCACGGCAAATATAAGCAAATACAAACAACTAAAATAAAAGATCTACACTGACAAATATATAACTTAATGATGACGTCCCACAGAAAAAGACAAGTTTGATCATACATCACATGCCCCAAGTTTGTGTAAAACTGGTAATGTGCTTGATGCAACATAATAAATACCATATATTTTTTCTGTAACAAGTATCAATATATAGAACACAACATTGAAAAATGTTGATAGTGTATCGCTGTGCACTTTTTTGCATTATTTCAATATTGTCTGAGCTTTTACACAACACAGAACAGTGTAATACTGGATACTTCTTGGTGTAACAAAATAAGGATGGTGTATACATTTGATTTCCACCGAAAGATGAGTTAGGTGACATGACATACATACAAGATGTCAGGGATATACAGCAGGGTGCACCTTCTTTGAAGCAACCCTCCACCCATGTTAATATCATGCATATTTAATCTCACAACAAGTACAAGGTAACAAGTATTCTGAATCAGACTGTACTGGGATGCAGATAATTTCCTGGCCAATAGATAAGCTGAGAGAGAAATCACTTGGAATGCTGCCTGATGTGTCCATGTTAGTTGGTTAAGCTCAGCAAGGCTTCCATACAGGCAGTGTAGCAAAACAAATACTGATCCTGGAAAAAGAAATGATCTCATTATGATTGGGTCTATAAATTATTTAAATTCTCAAATTTTAGTAAGGCTATTTTCAATTGCTACTGAACCGGATGAAACAAATCAGTGATACACATGGCAATGTAAATATGGTAGGGGTGTCTGTCGGTGATACACAGAGCAATGTAAAGAGCAACAAACAGCATGGCTGTCTGTCAGTGATACACACAGGGGAATATAAAGAGCAACAAACAGTAGGGCTGTCTGTCGGTGATACACATGGGAATATAAAGAGCAACAAACAGTACGGCTGTCTGTCAGTGATACACAGTGTAATGTAAAGAGCAGCAAACAGCATAACTGTATGTCAATGATACACACAGAAATGAAAAGAGCAACAAACAGCATGGCTGTCTGTCAGTGATACACAGTGTAATGTAAAGAGCAGCAAACAGCATAACTGTATGTCAATGATACACACAGCAATGAAAAGAGCAACAAACAGCATGGCTGTCTGTCAGTGATACACAGTGTAATGTAAAGAGCAGCAAACAGCATGGCTGTCTGTCAGTGATACACAGTGTAATGTAAAGAGCAGCAAACAGCATAACTGTATGTCGGTGATACACACAGCAATGAAAGAGCAACAAACAGCACGGCTGTCTGTCAGTGATACACAGTGTAATGTAAAGAGCAGCAAACAGCATGGCTGTCTGTCGGTGATACACAGCAATGAAAAGAGCAACAAACAGCATGGCTGTCTGTCAGTGAAGAAAGACAAGCTACCAAGTGAAGTGAACATGTCACATAAATGACAATGGAGAAAGGCAAAGTGAACATGTCACATAAATGACAGTGAAGAAAGACAAAGTGAACATGCCAAATAAATGACAGTGAAGAAAGACAAAGTGAACATGCCACATAAATGACAGTGAAGAAAGACAAAGTGAACATGTCACATAAATGACAGTGAAGAAAGACAAAGTGAACATGCCAAATAAATGACAGTGAAGAAAGACAAAGTGAACATGCCACATAAATGACAGTGAAGAAAGACAAAGTGAACATGCCACATAAATGACAGTGAAGAAAGACAAAGTGAACATGCCACATAAATGACAGTGAAGAAAGACAAAGTGAACATGCCACATAAATGACAGTGAAGAAAGACAAAGTGAACATGTCACATAAATGACAATGGAGAAAGACAAAGTGAACATACCACAAAAATGACAGTGAAGAAAGACAAAGGGAACATGCCACATAAATGACAGTGAAGAAAGACAAAGTGAACATGCCACATAAATGACAGTGAAGAAAGACAAAGTGAACATGCCACATAAAGGACAGTGAATCAATATAAGGTACCAAGTGAAGTGGAGATGTCATAGTGATGATTACACAATGCCATTTAGAAAGTGGTTAAACATAACATGTTATACTTGCGATTAAACTTTCTTACCAAAGTACATATTCTAGTATTTTTTTTGAGTCGAGTCCCATTCGAGGGTGCAGGTTCAAATCCCGGATGGGTCTCAACTCAATAAAGTACTAGAATTTGTACTTTACCGAGAATGTGTAATCCCAAGTATAACATGTTATGTCACAGTGAAGCAAAACAAGAGTCATCAGAAGAGGACATATCCCACCGGCCTCCATATATTTAAAAGGACAAATCATCTGACAGTTACTTTGTTCTTTGAGACTAAGTCTGAATTGTTTCCATGGAATTCATGAAAAAGGCACTAGTATCTACCAAGATTTGCTGAAAGATTTTAAGAAGTTTTTGAGTTGTGCTCCGGAAACGAAACACCAAACATTTCCATGGAAACCGAGAAAAAAGCAAATTACAAAAACCTGTAAAAAGCAAAAGGCACCACTTTAGGTTCTGACTGTCATATCTAACAAGGTTTGTAGAAAAATATTGAACAGGTTTTTGAGATATGTTCCAGAAACGAACCCACCCCACCATTTGACTAAAACCAAAACGTTCCATGGAAAAAATAAATAGATAAATAAATAAATAAATATGCCAAAAATCTGTAAATAAGAAAGGGCACAACAATAGGTTGAGATTACTGTTTCTATCAATTTTGGTCCAAACATAATGAACATTTTTTTAGTTATGCTCCGAAAACAAAAAGATTATGGATGGACAGACGGACAGACAGATGAGGTGTCGACTATGAGATGGATGGCGTGAAGACCAAACACTCACCTTGGTCTGAATCATTCCACAGCGTTGTCGGCGCAAGTCACAAACTATTTCAGACATATCAAACTGAAAAGAAAAAAAAGTACTCTGTGTCATGATACCTGTATAATGATATGTGTAAGATATTATATATGTCAATACACAATGCCTTTTAGAAAGCAATCAAATGTACAAATGTTATATTTGGAATTCAAATTCATGTACTTTGAGGGGTTGAGTCAAATCCTTGCGTCAGTTCAACCCTCAGAGTGAGTTGCCTAATTGCAAGCACATAGATTCAGTAATATGAACCATACAGCCACCACATGTTCTACTGAAAAGGGAATCAGGTGGAAATACCTCACTCAAGCATACCAACCAAGTTGAAAATAACTTCAATGGCAAAAAAGGAGTAAAGTATTCAGAGAATAGAATAAGAAGCAAACACCTTTGTACTGTTTAGACAACAATTACTAATCACGATCTTAGCCTTATACAGCTAGTGTCTGGTAAACGAACATGTTGAAGGAAAAGGAGATTACAAGATGCTTCACTTAGATAAGTGGTTGCTATTCTACATTTGGGGTGGATACTAAATTGCATTTTCTGCTTATTGATTGAAACAAATGCAATGTTATAGAGGTCACTGACAACAATACACACAGGTAGTAAGCCCTGTCCATGCTCAACAGGAAATTGGTTGTCATGGGATACCATTTCCTCAATAAACGGTTGATCCCGGTAGAGAGTCAGTCCAAATCTTGTCCTTGTTAAGTTGAATGGTCATGAACCCCTTTGGTGATGACACACTGTATCTTATTGACATTTGAAGCACTCCTTAACACATCTAACACCGCTGGTAATTCAAAATTCTTCAACACGGATAGAAGTACTATCATAAATGATTATGTTTGATCCATATACAGGTATTTCAGGCATTAATGTTCAAGCTGTTGAAAGTTTCATAGTGATTTAAATTGTCATTTTTCTATGCAATTTACAGTGAGCATTGAGTACAAATTATCACGTGTAGAGTTGACAGAGCAAGAACTCAGCATAGCAGTTAGTCAATGGTATAGCCAATAATCAATCCAAGCTGCTGAGTGACCAAACTGAGTGCTCTTCAGAAATGTAGGCAATGCCCGATCACCTGTCCTTTCCTCTGTGACAGGTATCTCATGATATGATTGGTTATAGAATACAAATGCTCATCTAGTGATTCATCAGTGATTCCACAGCAGTATGGTACATCAATTATCCAGGCTCGACGGGATGTGCAGCTCTGCTCCAGTGGACGTGTCTCTCAACATTATGGCCACAGCATGAGACATCCCCTGGTCCGGGGCGAGGAATGCCATAGCTGATGCCCTGTCACACACCAAGTGGTCATCACCAAAATTACTGCCCCTGAAAATCCAGTCGATGGTCTATCTCGAACCTCAACCAGATGTAAATCTATTCACCACTTGGTACAACCATCAGTTTTCATGGTTCGTGTCCCCAATTCTTGACTCTCAGATGCAGGACCATGTCATAGGAGGGTCTTAACATGTTTCCTCCCCCAGTTCTGCTAGTCAAGGTAGTTCAAAATTTACTTGCAACAAGCAAGATTTGTTTGCTTTTGGTTGCGGCCTTTTGGCCAGTGAGAAGCTAGTTTGTCAGCCTAAAAAAGCTAGCAGAACCAAATCCAGTACAGCTACCCACCCGAAATGACCTACTTCGTCATCCACATTTGGGTGTGTACCATACGTCATCACAAACCCCTAATCTACATGTCTGGTGCATTTACACAAATCTTTGATAGCCAAGGGTTAGTCTCAAGGGTTATGTGATCACTGTATGACGCTACAAGGAAAAAATTTGAACATTACTGAAGAGCTCCTGAGCTCCATTGTCTGCTTCGTTCATTCAAACTTGCTGACCAGTCTTGAAGGTTCAGACCTCCTGGATGGGATGGTATCCATTGAATATTGTTACGAGTGTGTATTTTCTGCTGTTATTAATTAAGTAATAATTATTATTGGGTCACAACGTTTAGTGTTATGAATAATAATTATGATGGGTCACATTTCTTATAATAGATGGTCAGCAATTTTAAGATTTTGGTAGCAGGCTGTCTGGAAATTATCTGCCCTTGGTTTTCTATTTGTTACTTCCGGGAGACTGCTAGAGATTTCTAAAGTGTTGGCAATGGTCGTATGTGCCTGAAATTTTCGGGAAATGACTGAGTATATATATAAAGGCTGGTTGCCGTGTTGAGATGGGGGTCCACACATAACTGCATAAGTGCATTCTCTTTCGCACTAAGACTTTGGTGACTTTGCTGTATTATATTTTGTGACCCATTGCCTTACATTTTGTCTCACTTGTATTGTAGTTGAAATTTGTATTTGTGAAATTGACTTTTGACTTTGTATACCTTGCTCTCGTGCGGGATAGAATTGGGGGCTTGTCTGGGTTAGAATTCATTTGATATTTGAGACCATTTGTGAAATTTATTTCAAATTTTTGCAATTTTGCAAGAAGTTAATTGTGGAACCAGCAAAATGGTGTTTGAACTTGAGAAGTTTGTATTGTCCCCTGACTCTGAGACAATTAGTCCGTTGAGGAAATCAGATTCATTGCTAATTTCTTCACATCTCAAACTTGATGCCAAACCTGCAATGAGGAAATTTCAGATTTTGAAAATTGTGTTGAATCACTATATTGATGAGGGAATTTTTGAAGAGGATGTTTTGAAAATGGTGCCAGAGGAATATTCAGACCAGTTGGAAATGAAAAAATTAGAAATGGAAATAAAAAAATTTGAGATGGAGAAGAAAGAAGAAAGAGAAAGGGACAGAGACAGAAAGGAATTAGAATTGAAGAAACTGGAAATTGACAAAGAAATTGCTCTGATAAAACTTGAAAACCCTTCTCAACCCTCAGATTCTTCCTCATTTGACACTGCAAGCCATGCCAGGCTTGTCCCCCCCTTTTAATGAGAAAGAAGTATTTTCTACATTTTGAGAAAGTTGCAGAAAATCTCAAGTGGCCTAGGAGTCATGGACTATGTTACTGCAAACTGTCTTAAAGGGTAAAGCTCAGGATGCTTATTCAGCCTTGTCAGTACAGCAAAGCTCAGACTATGGTCTTGTCAAGAAAGCAATTTTGAAAGCTAATGAGATAGTGCCTGAGGCTTATTGTCAGAAATTCAGAAATGCTCACAAAAGGGACAATGAGACTTTTGTAGAGTTTGCTAGAGAAAAGGAAACATTGTTTGATAGGTGATGTGGGGCTAAGGAGGTCACAGATTTTGATGGTTTGAGACAGTTAGTTTTGATGGAAGATTTCAAAGAGAGTTTGCATTCTGACCATAAGACTTATTTGTATGAACAAAAGGTTGATGACTTACATAAGGCAGCAATGTTGGCAGATGATTATTGTTTGACTCACAAGAGTTCTTTTAGGTCTCCATGTAATGTAAAGTTTTCTGGCCAAAAGGGCTTTTCCCCGGTTAAGACTTCAGGACATGCAGGTTACAGTGGTGTTAGAACAGGTTCAAATTCTAGTGGCAAGCAGTCACATACTTTTCAGTCTAAGCCTATTACTACAAGTGGTTCTGTTCCTGTTTGTGCATATTGTAAGAAGCCAGGTCATTTGATTTCTGCATGTTACAAACTCCAGTCTAGAAATCAGGCTACAGGTTCCCCAAATGCTTTTGTGTCCATCGCACCTAAGCCTTTCTTTCCAGATGGTTCTGAGGTGATTTTTGTTTGTGAGAGTAAGTACCCTGATTCTGTAGTTCGTAAGGAGTTTATGCCCTTTATTTCTAAGGATTCACTGTCACTTATGGGAGACAATTCTATCCCACGGCCCGTTTGTTCTTGAGGGATACTGGAGTTCTTCAATCTCTGATTTTCAAGGATATTTTGCCTTTTTCTGATGAGTCTTCAGCTAACTCTGATGTCTTGCTTCAGGGCATAGGTGGCAATTCCTCTGCTCCTCTCCATTTTGTGACTTTGACTTCAGATCTGATTTCAGGTGGTGTTCTTGACTGTCTCCCAGTCGATTTGTTGATAGGTTATGATCTTATGGGGGCCAAAGTAGCTCTTCAGGACTTCTTGATAAGTCAGATAGTTTAAAAAGTGAACACATTCAATCCAGAGAGCAGCTTATTAATGTACAGTGGGGATGTTGAACTGCAGAAGTTGGCCAGTAAGGTGGTTTCTTTTGAGGAGGTTAGCAAGGCTCCAGTTTGTTATTACTACAAGGATGTTGTTCTGATGAGGAAATATAGGTAGCCGGATGTTCTTGCTGAGGATGAATGGAAACTGTACCATCAAATTGTGGTACCGAAATTATTTCGGAAACATGTCTTTTCATTGGCACATGAAAATCCCATGGCAGATCATTTGGGTGTAAACAAAACTTTGAGAAAATTTGGGCACATTTCTTTTGGCCCAGTTTGAGAGAAGATGAGTCTGAATTTTGGAAGAATTGTCATGCATGCCAAATTGTTGGAAAACCAAATCAGAAAATTCCTTCCGCTCCCTTAAAACCAAAACCGGCTTTTTGAGTTATTATTGATTGTGTTGGTCCACTACCTAAGACTAAGTCTGGTAATCAGTATTTACTCACAATCATGTGTGCTTCTACCAGATTTCCTGAAGCAAAGCCGCTTTGTAGGATTGTTGCTCTTGTGATTGTCAAGGCATTGATCAAGTCTTTCACCATAGTTGGTTTGCCAGATGTTGTTCATTCTGATCAGGGCTCAGATTTTATGTCTAAGGTGTTTCAACAAGCTATGTACCAGTTAGGTATTAAGCAAGTTAAATCTAGTGCTTATCATCCAGTCACAGGGAGCTTTAGAAAGGTTTCCTCAAACTTTGAAGAATATGATCAAGACTTATTGTTTTGAGACAGAGAAAGATAGGAATGAGGGTGTGCATTTGTTGTTGTTTGCTGTCAGAGAGTCAGTTCAGGAAATTTTAGGGTTTAGCCCCTGTGAATTTGTATCTGGTCACAGTGTGCGTGGGCCACTAAAACACTTAAAAGAACAATGGCTCAATGACAGACCTGAGATCAATCTCTAAGACTATGTGTCTACATTTAGGGACAGACTATCAAAAGCAAGTGAACTGGCCAGAAGAAACGTGAAAGTTTCACAAGAAAAAATGAAGCTAAACTATGACAGAAAGTCAAATTTTACTTTAGGTGAAGTTTTGCTTCCCATTCCTGGTCAACCACTGAGAGCAAGATATCAAGGTCCATATGTTGTTGACAAAAAGGTTTGCAACACAGACTATGTTGTCATGACGCTTGGTCATCGTTAACAGAAGATATTGTGTCATGTCAACATGATAAAGAAATATTATGACAGGTAAGAAACAAAACATGTCAATTGTATTGCAATGCTCTCCTCAGTTACTGATTGTACTAAAGACGAATGTGAAAATGTTGACAACATTGATGATTGTGTTAGTAATGTGAAGTTTGATGATCTTGGTGATAATGTTTCACCAAAGTTGAGAAATTCTGATGTATTAGCTCACCTTGATGAGAAACTTTCACATTTATCCCAGCAGAAAGCAGAAAGTTCAAATGAAAGATTTGATTTATGAGTTCTCTCACTTATTTTCTGATGTGCCTGGTCGAACTGATGTTGTTAGCCATGATATAGATGTAGGTGATGCTGTGCCTGTAAAACAACACCCATATCGGATGAATCCTGTGAAATGTGAAATTCTGCAGAAAGAGGAGAAATACATGCTGAACAATGACATTATTGAACCCAGTGACAGTCTGTGGAGTTCACCATGTGTTCTTGTGCTGAAGAGTGGAGGGGGTTTGCGCTGCTGAGCTGACATCAAAGCTCTCACATGCACTCATAAGACGATTGCATTGATCGCATTGGTCAAGCTAAATATATAAGTAAGTTTGACTTACTGAAGGGCTTCTGGAAGATTCCACTCACAGACTGTGCAAAGAAAATATCGGCATTCGCTACACCAGATGGACTGTATCAATACAAAGTGATGCCGTTTGGTCTGAAGAACGCTCCAGCATCGTTCCTGAGACTCATGAACAATGTCATATCAGGCCTTGATCATGTCAAGGCGTACATGGATGATGTCATCGATTACGACATGGAGTGGGAAGACCATCTGACTTGTGCTTTCTTTGAAAGGCACAAGTTGAAGTTTTAGGGCATGTTGTAGGGAATGGCCAGGTACAACCAGTTCATGCTGAAGTTGCAGTTACCAACCTTTTGAGGAAAAAGGTGAAATTTCAGTGCGATGGCAGTTGTCAGACTGCATTTGAAAAAGGCAAAGCCATACTCATGAATTCTCCAGTATTACAGGCACCAAATTTTGAGAAAGCATTTAAGTTGCAAATTGATGTAGGTGATGATGGTGATGATGACTTGATGATGCTGTATGTACGTATCTACATTTTGTCGTAGTAATTCTGCAAGAAGTTTCTCATATTACTCATATTATGTCATGTTATTATGTTATTATTGCTATGATTGCCAACAGACGATCGCTGTGTTACATTCTGCATAACTGATTATCACTCACACTAAGACTTTGGTGACTTTGCCATATTATATTTTGTGACCCATTGCCTTACATTTTGTCTCACTTGTATTGTATTTAAAATCTGTATTTGTGAAATTGACTTTTGACTTTGTATACCTTGTTCTTATTGCATAATACAAAATTTGAATGATTAAGACTTGTCTTTGATCTGTTTTTCTGGTTCACAGGGGATTTCTTACACCGTTTGTCACGGCAAATTCTTAACCATAACAATATGAGCCACAACATAATAAGGAATTAGAACAGAAACATTCAAAATTCTTTCTACCAGCATTAGTTACTGTGGCTCATATTTCGGAGGTACATGCACTGGATGTGAATCGTTGAAATGTCATGGCTGAATTTTTCTATCCCAACTATCCCAACATAGCTGTCAACTACAACCAAGCTGAGATCACACTTTTGGATGCATGCTGTGATACAGAGGGCACACACCTTTGCTGGATTGCCACCCCTAGCACCTTCAAATCAACACAAGACCAAGATGGCTTTACACAGCAACGGTTCCCCGACGGCCATCATGAAGGGTTGCATTAGGAGCTCAGATGCAGTGCTTTCCTTTCATTTTCTGAGGGATTAATCGGTCACTGACGTCCAGGGTTTGCACCAGTCTGGACCCCTTGTCTTGGCACAGCAGCCATCGTTGATCCATCAAAGCAGATGAGTAAAGTGCAAATCTATACAGACTTACAGTGGTTGGTTGTCGTATTTGTGATGTACAAGTGTTGGACAATCTCACTTGCTGACCTCTATACCATGGAGCAATCGCATCAGTGTAGTGGGTCTTTCCCAATTTCCATTGTGGATTTCATAGAGTTCTAGTCCTATAATCATCCACCTTGTCCCATATTATCAGACTGTTAATCTCTTGGCTTCATCCTTACACTGCTTTCTTTGTATATTATTGCTAATTGTCTTCCTATTATGTTGTTATCTTTGTACATCAACACACCCCACCCTACTTTTGGCCTTGTTATTAGAATATGTTGTTATCCGTGTGCATTAATCTAATCTTAATGGCTTTGTAATTTTAGTGTTATCTTTGTACATTCTCCCTCCTTGCTTTGTGTAAACATGTTTAATCCACATATATTCACTCTTTGTACTGCATTCACCAGATGAATTAGTGTTCTGAAACATTGGGTTGTAAAGAGTCTGGAAGAATTGCTTAGCCTCATGATGTGGCTGTGACAACTTGTGGATCTCATATGGTTCATATTCCAAACTATCATGGCATTGTATGAATGCACCTGTAGGCTGGTGGAATGAAGAAGATGCTTCCAAAGAGTTATTGCCAGTATTACAACCCTGAACTCCAAGATGCTGCTGTGGCATAACTCCATGGTGGGCCTAGATAGGGGAATTTTATTCCCTGAACTGAATGTACATCACCCAGTTAGGGCTAACCCCCAGAAGCTGGTTTTTACTGGGTTACAGACAAACAAGGAGAAAAACAACTCCGCAGCCCAGCCAGCCTTCCTCCGGTAGTGACACAAATCACACTGGAGATGGGACTTGCCCCAAGGGAAGGCACAGAACCCGACCAAGAATATATTGGTCAAAACATTTCAAATCCACACTACTAGTGTGTGCGATGGTGACTGGATGGCCTGATAATCCACATATCAATGGCAAGTCGCTTAAGCTACACTGGGGCAATGTAATGCCCATGTATGCTTACCTGATGGAGCAAAACCTCCGAGATCAACTCCGGCGGCTTAAACATCTAATGCCCCGTGAGCCAGTTCAACCCACAACTGGTGCCCGTCAGGGACCTTTGCAAGAGCAAACTGCTCAAGTGGCAGCTGACCCCAAACTTCTGATGGACGTCCATGTTAACTTCTTTCCTCTTCCTGATGGAAACTCTTCCGGGAAAGAGCCAGTTGGTCCTGAAATTTTGGACCCTCACTCTTCCTCTTCCTCAGTTGGAGATTTTTCTGAAAATTCTGTTTACATTTTGTTCAATTCTATTTATGATGAAATTTGCAATTTACCTTTAGAGAAACGGAGACCAATTAAACAACTAAACGTTTCTTTTCCCAAAAGTGAAATTGATTTACTTAATGAAATTATCTCTCAGAAACTCTCTGTGGACTGTTCATTACATGAAGTAAATTGTGGTGTTTATGCTGCTGCTTGAACTTTGGAGGAACTTCCCACAGTTTCCAAAGAAAAATCCCCTAATACTAAGAACAATAAACCAAGGAAAAACCGGTTTCAAGTAAAATTAACAGAAACTAGAAAACATATATCCTGGATAGAGCTGTGCCTGAAATTAAGATCATCAGGGAATCCCATGTCTAAACGACAAAAGGCAATTTGGAGAAAATTAAAATTACAGTACATGACAACAAAAGAAAAGGTACTGCTCCAAATTGTTGATTGCCTTAGGGCAAAAATAAAAATTTGGACTGAAAGAAAGAAAAAATGGGAAAAGAGAAACAAATTCATCAAACAAGATAAACTATTTAGAAATAATGAAAAGCAATTCTACAGGCAACTCAAGACAAGTGGTGTTGATGAGCATGATAAACGGCCTCCCATGGCTGCCAATGAAAGGTTCTGGAAACAGCTGTGGTCTATATCCGGCAACTGTAACCTGGAGCCACCATAGGTCAGTGATAATGACCATGCAGTGCATGAGAAATTAACCAGGTTGTTTGTCTGTTACATCTCACCAGATTGCCTGAAGACTGTTATAAAGAAGTCCAAATCTAATACAGCTCCAGGACCTGATGGCATTCGAAACTGGTATTGGAAACTGTTTCTCTGTGTCCAAGCACCACTTCTTCACTGTTTCAATTCTCTTGTGGACACAGGTGATGATCCTCCATGGTTCTGCAAAGGTCGCACAATACACCTTCCCAAAAAAGGAGACTTGACTGATTTCAAAAACTTCGTTGTGGAAGATCAGGCATACACCTATCTTGGAATGCAAGTTCGAGACAAGCTCCAGAATGCACAGATTCAAGATAAACTTCGGCCGAGTATAAATCTTGTTTAAAGAAAATCTGGAACTCCGAGCTAAATGCTCGAAGCAAGATCAAAGCCACCAATACTTTTGCTGTGCCTGTCCTCTCCTATTCATTTGGAGTAGTTGATTGGACAAAACAAGACATCCAGGGTCTTGACTGCCTGACTTCGGCCGAGTATAAATCTTGTTTAAAGAAAATCTGGAGCTCCAAGCTAAATGCTCGAAGCAAGATCAAAGCCACCAATACTTTTGCTGTGCCTGTCCTCTCCTATTCATTTGGAGTAGTTGATTGGACAAAACAAGACATCCAGGGTCTTGACTGCCTGACCAGAAGGATCATGTCTGATAACAGAGCACACCACCCTCGTTCCTCTCTTAATCATTTATATATGCCAATCAATTCAGGAGGTTGGGGTTTGATAGAATTTTATTGTGCACTTTTGCACATATTTATTTGTCGGATGATCCTCTGGTGATGCACGTCAAGACTCATGATGAAAGCAAGGAATTCCTCAGCTATTTTAAGCATGCCAAGGTTGTTGGACACAATCTGGAATTTGAAGTTGATTTTGCTCATGGTGATGTACTGCTGGACGGTACAGTGATGGGAGTAAACCAGGTGAAGTCTTTCACCAAGTTTGCCCTGAGTCGGTCCTTTGTGGAGAAGCTGTCTCGTGTGTATTTGTAGTGTGTGGAACAGAACAGCAATCCAACTGACTCCTTCGCCTTCATGAAGTCGGCTGGTCTCACATGTGAAACTGAGGGCTACCTTTTTGCTGTTCAGGACCAGTCACTTCCCACTCGCAATTGCCAGAATGTCATTCTTAAAGAAAATATCAGTATGAAATGTCGTCTTTGCAATGAATTTACAGAGACTGTCCAACACCTTGTCAGTGGATGCCTTTCCTTGGCACAAACAGCATGTCTTAAAAGACATGATGGCATGGCTCGCTGCTTTTACTATCGTCTCCGCCATGCCTGTGGCTTTGACCCCGAGGTCCATCCATGGTACGACTCTGAACATGTCCAGGGTGTCCTGGAAAATGATGCTTTTAAACTTCTCTGGAATAGGCCAATATACAGCCTGACACGAATTCCAGCCAACAAACCTGATCTTGTCCTTTTTGATAAAACCAATGAAATTATTTATATCACCGAATTTTCTGTCCCTTTTTACAGCAATGTGATTGGTAAGAATCAGGAAAAGCATGATAAATATGCGTACCTCACCTTTGAAATGTCTCGCTTGCATCCCAAGTACACTGTCATCAGGCTCCGCATTGTTCTCGGTTCCCTTGGTTTGGTACTTCCTGATCTCTTGGCGCAGATGAGGAGAGTGCCCGGGTTCTCCAACGGGAGCACAGCCCTTCTGACAATCTGGGTAATGCAGAAGGCTGCAGTGTTGGGGAGCCTTCATATTCTCCAGAAAGTTCTTGGTGGGTTCAACTAGGCAGTGTTTCCTGGGAGAAGTCCCATTCGCTGTCTGGGCTGCGTGTAAAGGGGGCGAGGGCCCTGAGCTGATGATGAGCTTTACCTGCCTGACTGTGCAGGATCACCTGAACCCTCTCTGCTGCATTTTAATCTTTATCTGTAAAACATAATAACTAGGATTGCCTCAAGGGCAACACTGACGGTCTTCAGACTTCCTCCATACACCCACGCTGGCCATCTCCACTTGAACAGTTTCTTTGGACTCCAGCTGGACTGTCCATTGCAGTATTTTGTACATTAATTTGGTACTGAGGTAACACTGCTGACACGAACCCAAATTCACAAACTCCAGAAAAAGAAACAGGATGGCACAGTCAAATATACAAACTACTGGAAAGATTAGAGCCTGACATTTCCAGAAAACTAATTGTTTTGATTGCAGACCTAAGAACAGAGGACGTACGGACTGTCAGGTTCCCAACTGGGCAGATCGATGCGCATGCTGTTGATCACTGGACTGCAGCATAAAACTGCACTTACTCACTGTAACAGAATTGACTATTTCCTTAACCCTCATGTATTTCTGTGAACATTCACTGCTAAGCCAGTGTAACGCAGGAATACTGCTGAATGCGGCGTAAAACAATATACAAACTACTGGAAAAATTAGTTCCTGACATTTCCAAAATGCTAACTATTTTGACTGTAGACCTAAGGACAACAGAGTTATGGCCTGTTAAGGAATCGACTGTTTCCTTGGCCATTAGAAACCCGGGAAGTGGGCAATGTTGCTAGATTTTACTGGCGCTTCCTTCAGTTATCTGAAAAATGCCAAAATCTGAAGCACACCCCCCCTCTAAGTCTTTGTGGCGTAATTGTGGCATAATTATTAACTTTACATGACCATAATGTGAAGCAGACATGTTCTCCATTTAATCTTCTACCGTTTCATACCTTCAAACATCAAATTCATTATGTTTTCGCAGAGCTGTGACATGTTTAAAAACCTTAAAAACCTTAAAAACTGCGTTTTACAAAATTGACCAACTTTCGAGGGCGATAAATCTGAAGCTATTCAAGAATCCTGAAGCTATTCAAGATATCACTATGTCTTTTATGAATATAAGTAGCCCATGGTGTGGGCTTTCGATTGACATATCAAACACTAGGGTATTGTTCACTGTTCAGGAGGAGGCAATCTTGAAACACAGGCACAGTCAAAACTTGCGAAAATGTGCAAAATCGCAAAGTTTGTTTTTTTTGGGGCCGTTATTGTGACGTAAGTGTTCATTTTTACATACCCATAATGTGAAGCAAAAATGCTGTCCATTCAATTATTTACGGTTTGGTGCCATGTACGATGACATATCACAATTTTCGCAGAATTTTGAAACTTTTATGAACCCTATGAAAAGGTATCTTGAAAATTTTGACCAACTTTCAAGGGCGAGAACTCCACAGCTTATCAAGATATTGACATGCCTTGAACAAATTAAGCTTTCAAGGGTATGGGCTTTCGAATGGTGTATCAAACTCGATTGTGCTATATGCCATTCTGGAGAAGAAGATTTTCAATGACAGGCACTGTCAAAAAGCGAAAATCGACAAAAATTTCAGTTTTTTCAAAATAGTGGAAGATCTATCATGACGTCCAACTTCCACTATGTGTTGAATCAATGGAGAATGATGTTGTATACAGTGGGTGAAAATTTGGTTAATTTATCTCTAATAGTTTTCGAGATATTCGGGGTGGGAGAAAATCACATTTTGGGTTATCTGCCCTTACCGGAAGTCGGAAGTCGGGATTTTTTGTCCATTGTATACATTTCAGCATATACGAGGGTTGGCTGAAAAGTTCTAAGCCTCACTGTGAAAAAAAGTCCATGTTTGTAATTTATTTTTCTACATAGTCCCCTTCCAAGTTCACACACTTTTGCCAGTGATGCTGCAAGGCCCAAATCCCGGTCAGGAAGAAATCTTCTTCAGCTACCCTAAAAAAATCAGTCACAGCGGAAATGACATCATCATTACTTGCAAAATGGCGACCGGCGAGTTCCTTTTTCAGTTTGGGGAACAGGTGGAAGTCAGAAGGAGCCAAATCCGGTGAATAAGGAGGATGGTCAATGAGTTCAAAGCCACAATCGCGGATTGTTGACATGGCCACCACCGATTTGTGAACAGGCACATTGTCTTGGTGGAAGAGGACACCTTTAGCGATCATCCCTCGTCGTTTGGTTTTGATTGCTTCTCGCAACTGGTTCAGTAGATCAGCATAGTATCTGCCATTGATAGTTTGACCTTTTTCAAGATAATCAATGAGCAGAATACCCTTGGAATCCCAAAAGACTGATGCCATCACCTTTCCAGCTGAAGGAACAGACTTGGCTTTCTTCGGAGCTGGTGAATCAGGATGCTTCCACTGTTATGACTGTAGTTTTGTTTCTGGTTGAAAGTGATGTATCCAGGTCTCATCCATGGTTACAAATCGTGCCACAAAATCATTGGGATCTGCTTCAAAACGGCGCAAATTGTCAAGGGACGTCTGGAACCTGACACGTTTCTGTTCTGCTGTCAAGAGCTTTGGCACCCATCTTGCAGAAACTTTAGTCATTCCTAATTCGATGGTGATAATATGCTCAACCCTCTCATGAGAGATGCCCACTACACTAGCAATATGTCGAGTAGTCAATCGTCGATCATCCATCAACATATCGAGCACTCGCATGATGTTTTCTGGAGTGGTTGCTGTTGAAGGCCTTCCTGAGCGTGGGTCATCATCAAGGCTTTGTCTGCCACGCTTAAATTCTGCAGCCCACTTCTTTACTGTGGAAAATGAAGGAGCATCATCCCCTAGAGTGGAGACCATGTCAGCATGTATCTGTGTTGGGGACATCCCTTTCTTTTGCAAGTACTTGATGATTGCCCTGTATTCAGTTTTGTCCATTTCTGATGATTTCAGAGGGTAGGTTTACCAAAAGAGCTGTAGTTGAGATAAAACTATTAGTACGTTTGTAGTTCTTGTGTCTATGATTCACTAAATGATTGTCCTCATTGGTGGCAAACACCTGTCTCTACCTTGTGGTAAAAAACCACTCAGGCTGAGAACTTTTCAGCCAACCCTCGTAGGCTATCATCATACTTTATTGCCCGACAAGGGAATTTCTTTCACAACAGTGATGCATACAGCATGATTAAAACAATTCAGCAGAGAGACTCGATCACATTAAAAAAACAAACACAAATGAATAGACAGCACGAGAAAGATAACCAGTGTATACTGTAAGAGACTGGTAAGCAAATGCCTTTAACGTTGTGGCTAGGTCTAACCTTCATTTAAAAGTTTAATGCTAGCGGTATAAAAGATGTTTTGGACCTCTTTGTGCAAACTTTAGGGACGAGGAATCTACATTCAGAAGGTGAAAGCTTAAAACAAGAATGTAGGTAATGAGACGGGTCAGATAAAATTTTGTTCGCAGACATTAAAACACGCTTCTCATGCATATAACAAACGGAGTACAACTCATGCCGACAATTTTTTAACAAGTGGTTACAACTTTTTGGAGTTTTGAAGAGAAAGGGCATCGAGCCAACACTGAACAGAGAACAATAAAATAGATTAAATACAGCAATTACAGAAAATATTCAAAATTGTGTCGTCAATGTTAAAGGATCTGAGCCTTCTCATAAAATACATCCGTTGTTGACATTTCTTGTATGTAGCCTCGGCATTGTGGGAGAAGGTGAGTTCACTGTCTATGATAGTTCTGAGATACCTGTATTCAGTTACAGTCTCTATCAACTCAACTGTATACACAGGCATCTACAAACAGGTGAGAGACAGAGCAAATGGTCTTAAAGAAACTCCTGTGAAAACATTTGACTCAAACATTGAAGATGGGTATGGAGCTCTGTGGGAAGTGAGAAAAGTGGATCACCCATTCTGATATGCGGACAAAGGAATTGATGTAATGGCTTTAGTTGATGCTGTCCCCAAAGTGAGCACTTGTGCTGATGTCAGTAAACCTAAAGGCACCTGCCACTGGTGCAATGTTCTGGGTTGCAATAGTGTTAGCTGGGAGGGATAGTGTGAGCAATTCTGATTTCTTTTAGCTGACAAGCCAGCCTAATTGGTGAAGAAGCTTGACGGTGAATTGAAAGTGGAGAAGCAGATATGCTGGTCTCCATGTGCCTGAATGGAGTCGTCTATTTGAGTGCCTGAATTGAGTCATCTAATCGAATACAATCAGTCAGTGGTGGAGATACTGAGTGATTGGTTTTGTATGAATAACCATATGGTCATGAAGATTGTGGGGGTCCTTAAAGATTATTCAGAGAAACTTGCCATGCCTGGGAAATATTGACATGTGGAGATAAGCATCCTGCACATCCATGTTGTCAATGAAGTCGCCGGGTTTGATGATGGTTCAGAGAAGAGCCACCAAGACCATCTGAAAGTGAGCAGGTTGTTGGAGGTATGTCGCATTTTACAGCTGATATGTTCTTTGAACCAGTTGATCTGTCAAAGAAGCAGCATTGACAACAGGAAGTGGAAATTCCATGGACATTGTTGACTGAACATAGGGATCTTCCGGTCTTCCACCACCTGGTGAACGTACAACCTGCATGACTGGAGGCAGAAGGTTCCAGTTGTGTGGCAAAATCAATGAGTTAATACTTAGAACCTCTGACTGCATGGAGCTGGTAGCACTGTGGAAGCTACTGAGGTGTGCCCGATACTCCTGTGATTACAAAATTCTTCTGTAAGAGATGATACATCTGAAGTCCTAGAGACTAGAGTCCTTCTTCCCCAGAGGTGATGACATGAAGTAATAGAGTTTCTTGGTGGATGTAGACTCCTTCACTTGAGACAGATAACAATCTGCCTTGGCTTTCTGAATCATTATGGTTGTTGAGTTCCATGCTGACCTAAAGATCTGTCTGTCGACTTCCAGTTTAGACTTTTTTGTCAGTCAACAACATATTCATTAATTCAAAGGCGTCATGTGATGAAATAACTGTGTTATGACAGTGTTTCATATTCAAATGTGACCTGTGAACAATGCCAAGGCCACTGCCTTTTCCACTTGTCCTCAGAACATGCTTAAATGAGTAGGTGGGCGAGGTTAACTCTGTAATTTGAGCCTCGTCACCATGGCAATGAAACCATATTTCTGTGATAATAAGAATGTCAATCTTATTCTCAATAATAAAATCTACAATATCCAAAGTTTTGTTTCTGGCAGATTGTGCATTCCACACACACAATTTGAGCGACTGTGACTCGTAAAGCATATCAGTGGTGACATATTTCTCAGATATTGTCACATTATTTGATTGTCCAGTTTTAACAGACACAGACACCTTGGGTTCTGATTGAAGAGAGTATGCTTGAGGTGAGTGTGTATCTGTTGCTGTTTAACAATAGGAGTTCATCTGAGGTGTAAACCTTGTTTACCTTCAAACAGGACTATGTGTGGGTGAGAGTCTTTACCTTCCAACTTCAATCGATGTAGGTGAGAGAGTTTACCTTCAAACAGGACAATGTGTGGGTGAGAGTCTTTACCTTCCAACTTCAATCGATGTAGGTGAGAGAGTTTACCTTCAAACAGGACAATGTGTGGGTGAGAGTCTTTACCTTCCAACTTCAATCGATGTAGGTGAGAGAGTTTACCTTCAAACAGGACTGCGTGTAGTGAGGATCTTTACCTTCAACCTTCACTCGATGTAAGTGAGAGAGTTTACCTTCAAACAGGACTGCGTGTAGTGAGGATCTTTACCTTCAACCTTCACTCGATGTAGGTGAGAGAGTTACCTTCAAACAGGACTGCGTGTAGTGAGGATCTTTACCTTCAACCTTCACTCGATGTAGGTGAGAGAGTTACCTTCAAACAGGACTATGTGTAGTGAGGATCTTTACCTTCAACCTTCACTCGATGTAGGTGAGAGAGTTACCTTCAAACAGGACTATGTGTGGTAAGAGAGTTTACCTTCAAACAGGACAATGTGTGGGTGAGAGTCTTTACCTTCAACCTTCAATCTAAGTAGGTGAGAGAGTTTACCTTCAAACAGGACTATGTGTTGGTGAGAGTCTTTACCTTCCTAATTCAACCTATATAGGTGAGGGTGTTTGCCTTCAAAGAGGACTCTAATTAGGTGAGCATGTTTACCTTCCATCACAACTCTACGTAGGTGAGGATGTTTACCTTCAAACTGGACTTTATTTAGGTGAGAGTGCACATCTTCAAACAGAACTATGTAAACCTTAAAACTGGACTCAATGCCAGGGTGGTGTCAATCGTGATGAGGGTGCATACCTTCAAACTTGACTCAATGTATGCCAGGGTGGTGGAGATTACAATGTGGGTGCTACAAACCGGACTCAATGTATGCCAGGGTGGTGGAGATTACAATGTGGGTGCTACAAACCGGACTCAATGTATGCCAGGGTGGTGGAGATTACAATGTGGGTGCTACAAACCGGACTCAATGTATGCCAGGGTGGTGTCAATTGTGATGAGGGTGCTTACGTATACCTTAAAACTGGACTTGATGTATGCCAGGATGGTGGAGATTACAATGTGGGTGCTTACCTTCAAACCGGACTCGATGTATGCCAGGATGGTGTCAATCGTGATGAGGGTGCCTGTTCGGCCAATGCCTGCACTGCAGTGGAGAATGAGGGGGCCACTATGATGGTAGAGGTGCATCAGCCGGAGATACTGCAACAATAGTCACTCTATACTCACATCAACAATGCACGATGTTACACTGTGTATATAAAATACACTCACAACACTGTGATGAACCTATATTCACTTTTAATGCTGTTGTTTTGAACAAGAGCATACAGTGGGCACAATGTTCACTACAACATATTGTGACTACAATAAGCATTGCCAATGCAACCCATTATGATCAGCTGTCAAGTTATAACGTGAATGTAACTATAGGCCATCGAATATATGACTCCTGACAACTAAATTCAAAACAACTAAAAACACATCTTGCAAGTCAAACTCCATATATCCAATACATTTGTTACAAGAGTGTATTTTCTGTAAATTGTATTTTCATTAAGTAAATATTATTCTTGGGTCACAACGTTTCGTGTTTTAAGTGATATTTATTATGGGTCACATTTAGTATCATAAATGCTCACTTATTTTAGTATTTCGGCTGCAGGCTTTCAGGAAGTGCTTGAGAGTTACCTCCTGTTGGGTTATGTTTTCATTATTTGTGCATACTTCTGGAAGAAGATTCCATGTTGATGGCGATGGAGGTATGTGCTCCAACTTTCAGGAATTGATCACTGAATATATATATATATAGGCTAGTTCCTGTGTTGTTGACATGGAAATACACTGATACAGATTAACTGGAGTACATATCTGCCAATCTCGATCAATGCTTGATCTACATAACCGCTGCCCAACTGCTCACTGTGTTACATTCTGCATAACTGTTTCTCACTCTCACATCAAGACTTCGGTGAGTTGATATTATATTTGTGACCCATTACTTTAGAACTGACTCAGTTGGATTGTATATGAAACCTCCTTTGAGAATCTTTTGTATCTTCCCTTTGTTTTATCTCAATACAAAATTATTGAAAATCTTAGACCTGTCAGTGTTATATTTTGCTGGTTCTAAGGGGATTTCTTTAACCATAACAAAATTGGCAGCTTTGATACCATTTGTGAAATATATTTCAAATTTTTTGCAATTTTGCAACAAGTTAATTGTGGAACCAGCAAATTGGGGTATGAACTTGCGAAGATTATATTGTCCCCTGACTCTGCGACAATCAGTCACTTGTGGAAATCACATTTGTTGCAAATTTCTTCACATCTCTAACTTGACGCCAAACCTGCAAATTGGAAATTTCAAATTTTGAATCACTATACTGATGAGGGAGTTCTTGAACATGATGCTTTGGAAATGGTGCCAGAGGAATGTTGAGACCAGGTGGAAATGGTGCCAGAGGAATGTTGAGACCAGGTGGAAACGGTGCCAGAGGAATGTTGAGACCAGGTGGAAATGGTGCCAGAGGAATGTTGAGACCAGGTGGAAATGGTACCAGAGGAATGTTGAGACCAGGTGGAAATGACAAAAATTAGAACTGAAAATGTTGGAAATAGAAAAAGAAATGAAAAAGTTTGAGATGGAGAAGGAAATAGAAAGAGAGATGGAACAGACAGAGACAGAAAGGAATTAGAGTTGAAAAAATTGGAAGTTTACAGAAACATTGCACTGAAAAAGCTTGAGAACCCTTCTCAGCCATCAGATTCTTCCTTCTTTTGACATTGCAAGGCATGCTAGACCTGTACCCCCTTTTAATGAGAAAGAAGTAGACAAATATTTTCTACATTTTGAAAAGGTTGTCTCATGTGGCCTAAGCAGTCATGGACTATGCAAACTGTCTTGAAGGGTAAAGCTCAGGATGCTTATTCAGCCTTGTCAGTACAGCAAAGCTCTGACTATGATCTTGTCAAGAAAGCAATTTTGAAAGCTTTTGAGTTATTGACGGAGGCTTATTGTCAGAAATTCAGAAATGCTCACAAAAGGGACAATGAAACTTTTGTAGAGTTTGCTAGAGAAAAGGAAACATTGTTTGATGGGGTTTTTTTTCTAGTGGCAAGCAGTCACATACTTTTCAGTCTAAGCCTAATACTACCAGCGTGTACGTGCAGAACACTGAACACTCAACTTGATTTTAAGTAAAGAAGTAAAGGTTTATTTTAATATTTAAAATTGTCAACACATTTGTGCAACTGCCTGTGGTGTAAAGGATTGTTCACTGAATTATTACACTAACCATTTAGAAACACACAGGTTATAGGTTCGAATCCAGGTTGCTGACTAAACTTTTTCAAATTTGTAACAATTTACATCCTGGCATTCTGATCACATGATCAGAAGCACATGGGCTCAGGTAGTCAGAAGGCCTCCATGTTGCGAGCGAAATGCACCAAGTCATGGCAGAACACAGATGTGAGTAACGTCTTCAATTTTTCTTGCTTCTATGTCCAAACGAGATACCAGAAAACTTATTAAATGTAATTGCTTATTTGCTTATTTTGAAATTAACGATTTGAATACATGTACACTTTATTAGGTTCAGTTGTATTGTTTACTCAAAAGGTATTTCGTATCTCTTTTGTAGTTTTTCTGTACCTCTCGTCCACTGTTTTACAACCATTGAACGTATGCTACAACAGCGATAAATGAAAATAAACTTTGGTGAGAGTGTTTCAGCCCAATGTGATTCTTGCCACAACATTAGTTCAGAAAAAATCTTCGTACATACGAAGACTACTGGAGGCTCTCAATACTACATAGTTGCGTGTGTTTAAACTGGAAACTGAAAGCAAACTTGGAACATTGTTGACTATATTATGTGCTGTATGTAATATGGCTTCTCAGGATTCTTTATCAAGATACTTGGTTGAGTGTAGTGTTGCAGGAACAGATGACCAGCCTGTTACAGAAACGGATCAACAGCCTGTAACAGAAACGGATCAACAGCCTGTAACAGAAACGGATCAACAGCCTGTAACAGAAGGGAACGATGAAGCAACAGAGACGAGTAGCACATCTGATACAACACAGGGCCAGCAGTTTCCTGATAGTGAACAGCACTGGGGTCAGGTGTTGATGCTGAAAATACTAGGTCAGTTCGTACTAGGACACAAACTGAAAAGGGACGAGCCGAACGACTTCGAATGTTAAAGAATAGACAATCAGGTATTCTTGGAGCTATCACAAGGAAGAGAAATGATCTTCATAGGTTAATGTTAAGTAATACTAGTGAAAGTTTACATTTAGTGAAATTTAGCTATGTTGACTTTACTGATTTGTGCCAACAGTATGAAAAAAGTTTCACTTCATATTACGATGAGATTGTTTCACAGCAGACAAGAGATGTTGAGAATAAGAGACATGAAGAAAAGGAAATTTCAATATTGTATTTCCGAAATGAGGTAGAACAATGGATGAAACATGTGGAGAAAAAACTGGACATCACACATAATGTTTCTCGTAGGAATTCGCAGTCATCTCGGAACTCCATGTGTTCAACTAGATCTGCCTATGCAAAGGAACGAGCAAGGTTAGCAGAACTGTATGCTGAGAAATCTTTGCTAGAACAATCTAAGAAAATTCAGGAACTTAAACTTGACATTGAAATTGCCAAAATGCGAGCCAGAGAAAGGGCATATGGTGATGTGGAAGATGTAGCCCCCCTGAGGCACATATACATCCCTGAGCCAATTTCTGATGTTAAACCCAATGTCCCTAGAATCCTAGATGAATTTAATGTAAAGCCCAATGTCCTTGGATTTTCAGATGAATCTGATGTTAAACCACGTGTACATGAGGTACCAGGTGGCTTTGGCGTTGAGGTTGCTATGGCTCGTAATGCTACTATCCCTGATGTTCATCATTCCGTACGTGATAATCCAGGTAATGGTAGACCACAAGTCAATATCCTAGGTGAGAGTGGTATTAACCAAGCTGATGTTTCGGGTCGTCAGATGAATCCTAATGCTAAGGACTTTAAGCCTTCATACTTAGCCACACCTGAGGATGCCACGATGTCTGCACATACTCCATCTTCATCTATGCAAAGACAGCATGAACTAATTCTTCAAACGCATAGACAGATGGCCACATTGATGCTTTTGCCACAACCAAAGGTACCAACATTTAAAGGTGGTCCTATGGCATTTAGTACGTTCATGATGTCATTTGATGCACGCGTTGTTCCCCATACTACCAATAATACAGATAGGTTGTATTATCTTGATCAGCAGCTTCAAGGAGAACCCAAAGATTTGATAGGTTGTCTGTACATGAATTCCGCTGATGGTTATCAAAAGGCCAGAGATCTGTTGATCACAGAATATGGAAATCCTTACACAGCATCAACAGCTTATGTCAACAAAGTTCTTGCATGGCCAGAGATCAGATACGATGACTCACATGGCCTAAAGCAGTTTTCCTACTTCCTCATCAAATGCCTCCATGCAATGAAGAGTATGTCCCACATGAATGTGCTGAATCATGCTCCATACATGCAAGCTGTTGTTCTGAAGCTGCCCATATATCTGCAGAATAAATGGCGAGATCATGTCACTAAAGCTCGGCTTCAAAGGGATAAGGTTATTGCCTTTGACGATCTTGTACAGTTCATTGAGTTTGCCTCAAAGTCTGCCAACGAGCCGGTTTACAGTAAGGATGCAATGTCTAAAAAAAGTTCAATTACGAAGGCAAGGCAAAGATTCCAAAAGAGACAAACAGATTGTTCATAAACTAAAGTCAAACAGTATTGTGACAGGCAGCAACTACCCAGATCCGTTAGAATGTCACAACAAAGGCAAAAGGCTTGCCTGTTACTTCTGCAAAGAACAACATGATATGGATGACTGCAAACAATTTGCACGGAAGTCATTAACAGATAAGCATGCTTATCTTAGGGACAATAAACTGTGTTATGGTTGCTATGGTTACAACCATGCTGTTAAAGGTTGTATGAAGAAATGGACCTGTAAACGGTGCGGCAAGTGCCATCCAACAGCTTTACACGATGATGACTTTCATCCTGTACGGACTAGACAAGAGGGATTAACAGACACAGGTAGCGACATGCCAAAGGCAGGTGGACATGGTATAGCTGATTCTGTCAACACATCTTGCAATTATACAAAATCAGACATAGTGGATACAGTGCTGCAACCTATCATCCCTGTTATTGTGCAACAGAGAGGTAACGAGAAATCAGTAAAGACATATGCGTTGTTGGACAATGGAAGTACTGGTTGTTTCATCACAGAAGATCTGAAACATGAACTTGGAGCAAAATCTACCAAATCAATGTTAAAGCTTCGAACAATGCATGGCGTTAGTGAGGTAAGAACCTCAGCAGTGGAGGGTCTCATCATATCAGATATAACTGAGGAAAATGCAATCTTGTTACCACGGACATTTACTATGGAAGAGATACCAGTTGGTCACAGTCAGATGCCTAATCCTGATGTATTGTTGACATTTCCTCATCTTAGTGACATGGCAAACAAGCTACCACAGTACCAGCCTGATCTTGATATTGGATTGCTAATTGGAAGCAACTGCCCTCTTGCCCTGCAGCCACAGGAAGTCATTCCATCACAAGGTAATGGTCCCTTTGCTGTACGATATAAACATGGATGGACAGTCAGTGGACCACTCCATATTAAATACAACCCTTCTGACTACTCCCTTACCTGCAATCGTGCAATTTTCCAAGAGGTACATGCAGTCCAGGAATACCCGACTCGAGATGCCATTCTGAAGATGTTTGAAATGGACTTTAGTGAGCGTGACATTGGAACAGTACCTGGTGAACAAGGCTACTCAAGAGAGGATCAGAAGTTCATTGAGATTGCAAAGACCAACATGAAACAAGTCGATGGCCATTATGAGCTACCATTGCCCCTTAAAGATCCAAATGCAACTTTCTCCAGTAACAGAGAACAAGCTGAAAGGAGAGCAAAGTGGCAGAAGAAGAAAATGGTTCAGAACGACCAATATCGTCGGGACTACACAGCATTTATGGAAAATCTTATCTTGAAAGGCTATGCCTATAAGATACCCAATGATAAATTGACAGTAGAGTCAGGAAAGGCGAGGCATCTACCCCATCATGGCATTTACCATCCAAAGAAGCTGACAAAGATATGTGTAGTATTTGACTGTAGTGCCAAGTATGATGGAACATCACTAAATGCTCCTGCAAGGACCAGATCTCACCAATTCATTGATTGGAGTGCTGACCAGATTTAGAACAGAGCGTATAGCATTCATGGCTGATATCGAAGCCATGTTCTACCAAGTAAAGGTTCCGCCTCACCAGCATGATCTCCTGAGGTTTTTGTGGTGGCCCAATGGCGATTTAAGTGCAGACTTACAAGAATACAGCATGACAGTTCATATCTTTGGAGCAGTGTCCTCACCTAGTATTTCTAACTTTGTTTTGAGGGCTGTAGCTGACAGAGCAGAAAAGGTTTATGGACTCCCTGTTGCTGACACTATTTGGAACAATTTCTATGTTGATGATTGCCTCAAATCAGTCAGCACTGAGGAAACTGCAGTAAAATTAGTAGACAATTTGAGATCTGCATGTGAAGAAGGTGGATTTCAGCTGAACAAGTTCACATCTAATAACAGAGATGTTCTCAATTTGATTCCATCAGAGAATCACTCAAAACATGTTCAAACTCATGACTTGAATTACGATTTGCTCATTGAAAGAGCGCTTGGAATGCAGTGGCATATCAGTACAGATATGTTCGGGTTCATAGTTGACTTGAAAGAAAAACCGTTTACTCGGAGAGGACCACTTTCAACAATGTCTTCATTATATGACCCTTTAGGTGTTGTGGCTCCTGTCATGCTGCCAGCTAAGAAAGTCTTACAAGATCTATGTACAAACAAGCAGCTTGGATGGGATGATGAAATACCAGCAGAACAGAAACTCATCTGGAAGGAATGGCTAGGAGAGCTACAGTGCCTGAACGTATTGAGGATGGAAAGATGTCTGAAACCGACTGTATTTGAAAATGTCGTGTCCACACAGCTTCATGTGTTTTCGGATGCAAGTACTATCAGGTATGGATGTGTAGCATATCTGCGCCTTTGTGATGATAATGTGATGATGTGATGTGTTTCTTATGGGAAAATCCAGACTTGCACCAGTTAAAACAGTCTCCATTCCTCGCTTAGAATTAACAGCTGCCACTGTAGCAGTGCACATTGGTCAACTCCAGCTTGACACCAAACCTGACAGTGTAACTTACTACACTGACTCAACAACTGTTCTACACTATATTAACAGTGAACGGAAAAGGTTCCCAATCTTTGTTGCCAACCATGTAAAAATCGTCAGAGATTTTTCTGAGCCTGATCAGTGGAAGTACATTGATTCTAAAACAAACCCTGCAGATATTGCATCTCGAGGCGCGACTCCTTCAAAGCTGATTGAGTGCCATGACTGGCTCAAAGGTCCCACGTTTCTTATGAAACCTGTCAGAGTGGTCCTTGCAACAGCCAGCTGTTATGATAGATGGTACTTTTGAAGGAGTTGCCGCTGTGACAGAAACACTATCAAAGGATTCCCAGGATACCATGTGTCAACTGATGAATCATTACTCTAGCTGGTATCGGTTGAAGCAAGCAGTAGTGATATATCACAGACTATTTGACATTCTTCAAAGTCGAAGACGGCAAGATAACAGGCCTTCTTGTAGAAGATTCAATCAACCTTTCACTGTACAGGAACTAGATAGAGCAGAGAATGTTATTCTCAAGTTCATTCAGTTGCAGCATTTTCACAAGGAAATAGACTCGAGTAGCAAACGAGGCCGAGTACTCAAGAGTAGCTCAGTGTATAGACTCGACCCCTTCTTAGACAATGGACTACTCAGAGTCGGTGGTCGACTTAGCAGAGCAGATATTCCAGAGGAGATGAAATACCCAGTTTTAATACCATATAGAAGTGCCATCACGTCACTGATAATCACTGACGTACACTTGGGCATGCAGGACGGAATCACGTCTTATCAACACTGAGAGAGAAGTACTGGGTCATTAAAGCTAATTCTGCTGTTCGTACCATTTTGTGTCGCTGTGTTACATGTCGAAAATTGAGAGTACCAGCATGTGAACAGAAGATGGACAACTTGCTGTCCAGTCGAGTCAAACCTCCTCCACCATTCACCTACACAAAATAGATTTCTTTGGCCCTCACGTTATCAAAGAGGGGCGGAAATATGTCAAACGTTATGGTGCATTGTTTACATGTCTTGTGAGCAGAGGAGTCCACACTGAGACAGCAAATTCTCTTGATACAGACTCCTTCATGCTTTATGTTGGTTCATAGCTCGAAGAGGACCTATCCAAGTAATTTGGTGTGACAATGGTACTAACTTCACCAGTGCCGCTAAAGAACTAAAACAGACAGTAGCAGCAATGAGTCAGGAACGTATTCAGTCTTACCTGCTGAAAAGTAATATTGAATGGAAATTCAATCCTCCATCAGCAAGTCACATGGGTGGCGTATGGGAGCGGCTTATCAGGTCAGTCCGACAAGTACTTTCTCCTCTTCTCAGAGAATTTGGTGAATGTTTGAATGATGAGTCATATCGGACACTATTGTGTGAAGCTGAAGTTATTATAAACTCCCAACCCCTCACCACTGTATCTGACAGTCCTGATGATCTGAATCCTTTATCACCTAATCATCTGTTGATGATGAAGTCAAATGTGTATATTCCACCCCCAGGACATTTTCAGCGCAACGATGTCTACATGCGACGGAGATAGCGTAGGATCCAGTATCTTGTGAATGTGTTCTGGTCACGGTGGCGGAGAGAATATCTGTTGAACTTACAAGTGTGTCAAAAATGGAATGAGTTGAAACGCAGCATGCAAGTAGGTGATATTGTTCTGATCACGGACCAAAACACATCAAGACTGCAGTGGCCTATGGGTCGAGTGATCGCAACTGAGTCAGACAAAAGTATCTGTGCATTGTTTACAAGGTATTGTTATCACTGAAATTCCATGACACCTTAATGGGTCATGTGGATCTGTATTGGCCATTTTGATAGGATAAATTGAACTGTGTCTCCAAATATCTGGGCAAATAAAGGAAAATATTCATAATAGCACATCTATACAGCAACCTCACGTAATCAATATTCACACACAACCTGTTTCAGCACAGTATATGGAATTAACAAGGGAGATGAAAATCAACAATTATAGAAACCTTTATCAATATAAAATGTTATGAAAACATAAGCTTTCTGCCTTTGACACGTTGCTGTAGTAGTGGGACGAAGGCATCATCCACACGACAGTATCAAGGTCAGTTGCAAGCAACATCATCACTATTCATGATAGCTAAAATCTGGACAAACAGTCATTATAACTGCTTTCACTTTGTAACTTTTCATGAAAGTTTGTTGTATTGTTATAAGGATTGTGTTTGAAATGGGCTTCCATAGTTTTATTTCCCAGACAACATCCTACCTTCTCGGATCATGACCAAAGCAAATGAGATCGATGTCATGAATGAAATCTATTATTAGGGTTCATTTTCATCTTTATTTTTTTGCACTGGTGCAGATATGAAAATATATGTTTGCTGGAAAACTTGGGCACAAAAACTTTCCTTTGAAGCTTGTGATCTCCAAATCCTGACAGTAGGAACATGAAGACAGCTTCCCGTTCATAAACACGAAATCTGACATTACAACTTTATCATGTAAACCCGTACATCTTAGGTGCACGAAAATAGATGTATGTGAATTTACATCATGGCAGGAAAGCTATTTTTTAATGTTTCTGCAGGAATGAAATGTAACTCAGGAGCTTTACCACATATGGCAAACTGATATCATAGACAACCTCCTCACATGATTTAGATGTATTTAACCAGCGTCAATCAATACCACTGATGCAAGGAATGGAGTTGGAGGATACACTCTCTGCAACCTGATGCAAATAGTATCACCATTATATAATTTACAATAATCAGCTTGCCATTGCATATTACATGACATTTTCCCTGCAGCCCATGGCCCCTCTTACACATATTCTCACTATTACATGACATTTTCCCTGCAGTCCATGGTCCCTCTTACACATGTTCTCACTATTACATGACATTTTCCCTGCAGTCCATGGTCCCTCTTACACATGTTCTCACTATTACATGACATTTTCCCTGCAGTCCATGGCCCCTCTTACACATGTTCTCACTATTACATGACATTTTCCCTGCAGTCCATGGCCCCTCTTACACATGTTCTCACTATTACATGACATTTTCCCTGCAGCCCATGGTCCCTCTTACACATGTTCTCACTATTACATGACATTTTCCCTGCAGCCCATGGCCCCTATTACACATGTTCTCAGTATTACATGACATTTTTCCTGCAGTCCATGGCTTGACCCACTTTACACATTCTCAGTTCTACATGACATTTTTCCTGCAGTCCATGGCTGGCCCCACTTTACATGTTGTCAGTTCTACATGACATTTTCCCTGCAGTCCATGGCTGGCCCCACTTTACATGTTGTCAGTTCTACAGAATTTTATTGTTTGCAAACAGCCCAAACAGAATTTGTGACTGTTTAGTAATAGAAATGGAAAGACATTGAAAGGATTTATGGCTGTAGTGTCCTCTAGTGTCCTCACCTGCAGGATGGGCAGTGCTGTGTCTGGAACACCATGATCAGGCCAGGTCACAAAGTTCAGGTGAGCAATGTTCATCATCATCTTCGACTTGTGTTCACATAGGGCAATATGGCGGATATGAACATTATCCAGGACCTGATGGGATCTGAGACACACAGACAGGCTGAAAGACAAGGGCAGTCTGGTACATAGAGATGTGATAGCAACCCTAACAAGACAATTGTTATTAACACATGTTGCATTTAGGATTAAACAGTGATTCTCACCATGAGGTACCGTGGCCTCATGCAAGGTGTCTTGTGGGCTCTCAGAAACCAAAGTACAGTTCAAGGAGAAAATCAGACAGCACAGGAAACCTCTAGTCTACAGATCAGACATGTTAGCACAGTAACATGGCCATGTTGTCTTACACTGTGAGATGAATCTGATAGAGCTGATCTGAGCTACTTGTACAGGTTTTGTAGCCAGTAACAACAGTTACAACAGGTCCTTTTGTACACCCGATAGCAAAGATCCTGTAGATATATCTTTTGTCAGAATTGGTTGCAACAAATAATCTGTTATATACTGAGTCAAAAAAGAAACTTCACAAAATGTCATTTTTAAAAATAATGAATGGTTTTTCTCTGATGATACATCTATGTATCTGAAATAGGATCCCTATCTTTCGACTCTAGAAAAAAGTTAGCAAAACCCACTCAAGCCCATCCATTCGTCGTGCAAATGACGTTAGTACCAAATCAAGTTTTGAATTTGCAGTTGATCGCGTGATCTTCACTTTTTTATTTGCACATGTTTGCACTGGCCTCAAGAATTGAAAAAAGACTTTTAAACCACAGTTCTAACTGTACTTTAAATGCCTCGATTGTCAAATGTGCAATGTGAATGTGTCTTTGGCATGTTGGAAGCGGGAAGATCAGTTATTGATGTCTCACGAGCAATGGGATGCAGCAGTTGTACTGTGTATGACTTGCGAGGTCATTTACAACAAACTGGCAGCACTTCTGATCGCCCAGATCGGGTCGTCCATGTGTGATGTCACGAGCAGAAGACTGTCAAATCATTCTACGTCATCTACGTGACCGATTTCTGCCAGCTACATGAACCAGGGCTGAGATGTTTAGAGGTCGACTGTCCTCACAGACCATCAAAAATCAGTTGCAGTCTGCCAATCTCCATTCTCAATGTCCATATTGTAACTTGACATTCTGTATACCCGTGTTTTGGAACAGCGGTGTAGCCTAATGGAACTGATTGTGGCACTGTCAGTGTATCGAGTAAACCACACAATCTCAGCAATGAAATAATAACAGTTTAACCATCTTACCATCTCTTGTTCTTTTATACTGCCCTGAAGAAAGAATGTGAAGTTTCTTTTTTGACTCAGTGTATCTTGAGATATGTTACAGCCAGTAGTTGGGGTCAAGCTGGGGATAGAGATAACAGCTAAGATAATGTAATCCTCTAGGGGAATTAAAACGGGGAAGTAAATCGCACGTCATAACAACTTACAAATAATATCCTGTCCTGTTGATTTCCAGGTGGTCATGCCACCTATATATTTTGAGACATTCGATACAACGGTAGATTTTAACTTTTCTATGGCTATTATACCCTTTCACATATCTCAGTATAAATTTTGATAGATGTTAATCAAAAGATGAAACATATTCTGCATGCATATAATGAAGCACAAAATATGACACCTTGTGCCTGTAGCCAGCACATGCATTCCATTCCAGGTTAAGTCGTCTTGGACGAATAACCAACTATAGTTTTTCACAGCTACTTACATATTTTTACCTCATTTAACTTTTCTGGATATCCTATTACGCATCCCAATGAATGCCAAATTTGGCTAATTTGAAAATTTTAGTATAAATTGTAAGTTTATATACTCATACTACCTCTTGATTCAACACTGAGTAGAAACAATGTAAATTTTTATCTCTAGGCCTCTCATGTCCATCTGCCTAATACTTTTTAAAACCCTCATTATAAGACAGCTTCCCAACTCTCATGCTAAGCATGCAGCATGCGTCACCAACTAACCACGTGACTACCACCTAATCATCATTCTCTTTCTTGGAGCAACTGAAGTATCCATATTGGAGGATCTGTGTAGTGGGGAGGAAGGGCAGAAGTCCATGGCATGAGATAGGATAAGTATATAAATGCACAACTTTCAAATAGCAGGAATAACAGGAATGCAGATACCCTGTCTCTTGATAGTGAGATAGTGATGCACCAGGAAGGCCTGTTACGCATACATGCAAGTCCTATACTTGAAGAGGGACGTAGTTCCATGAGAAAGGATGCCACTTTGCCATGATTTCCAAGGTACCCCCATAAACTAAACTCCCTGCTTCGAGAAGACCCCTGCAGACACCAACCAGGGGCATGTGAAAGAGAAGTACAACTGAGAAAACTCCAAGTTTTAACATTCAGTTCTGGAACAACATCAGATTGACCCTCACTCCTTTACATAAACTGGATCAAAGGATGTGCCCAGCAACTTTGGAGTCAGAACGCTACGAGATCCACTGGAATTCAGGAATGACACACCTCACTAACATAATTGTTTAGAAAAGTACAGGTCAGGAAACATGAATTGTTGAACCCTTCCACATCGTCATACAGAGTCGTGCTCCATATTCATCAAACCACCGAGATAGTAGTATCTCCGTGTCCTAGTACAAAACTTAGTGAAGGAATACTAACCCATGAACAAAGAAAAATTTCAGGCAAAAAAGAGTTCATACTTATATTTTGGAAATTACAAGGAAGCAAAGACCCTGATGAACAATCTCCTTTATGCATTGATGGGACGAAGGCATTGTGGACGCCAGCACCCGAGTCTCTTGAGGACTGGCAGTTGTCAGGGCCAGAAACCCAGCAAAATAGGCCCATAGGATGGTGGCTCTCATCCAAAATGATAATGTGGTCGGAAAAATTTCCGCTCTGAATGTAGAGGAAAGTGGCATGAAAGGCTCTTGTGAAGATGGCCAAATATATCTTCAAAGCCCTATCTAGGCAAAGCTGCAGGTCTTCCTTTTCATACGGCCCAAGTGGACAACAGTGGGATAGTGAAAGTACGATCCTGTCCTGGCAACTGGCTCTTGGCAGTGAAGATTTACATCCTAATGGAGACCGAGGAAAACCTTGTCACGCTTCTTCCGTTCAAACTGGACTCTAATAACATCTAAAGCGTGAAGGTCGGAAATCCTAGTAGCTGTAACAAACACAACCAAGAAAGAGTCTTGAAGGAAATCTGCTCAAAATCCTTCTGATCTGGTAGTTCATAATCCGCCAAAGTCAGATGACGCGGTACCATAGATAAATCCCAAGCTAGAGGTCTAAACTTTTTGGACTGATCAGCCAACTTGAAAGACCTAAGCAAGTACTGAAGCTCAGGAACCATTGAAATCTTAGAACCATTGGTAGTTGACATACCCAAGTTGATTGCGGAAAGGAAGGTGACCAAAGTGGAACCCATGTTTCTTGGACAATGCTGAAATTGAATCTGACTGGTCGCTCGAAGTCTCTGAATTACTTTGGGGAGCAGCCCCGTGGGAGGAAAGGCGTAAGCATTTAGCCATGATATCGCCAGGGCACTCCAAACCTGATGATCCAGTATCATTGATATAAACTCTGGAAGCTGATGATTGAACTATGTGGCAAAGAGGTTGACTTGGGTCCGTGATATTGTCAGGATCAGGTCCCGAAATATCTGAGGGTTTATATGACACTCCATGAGAGACGGCCGACCAGCGCGAGACAATGCATTAGCAATGCCATTCCTGACTCCTGAAATGTGTCTCGCCCAAACATTGATGGGCCCAAGCCGATCCGATGGAAGAATTGGAATGTCATCTGAAGAAGTTTTGCCGATCCTGTTGACCCTAGATGGTTGATATACGATACGACTGTGCAACTGTCTGTCTGGATCAACAGGAATGATCCATGAAGGTCCGACGCCCAATTACGAATGGTGAGAAGAAGTGCCTAGAAGACGAGCATATTGATGTGAAACTGGTGTTCTGTGCATGACCGCAGCCAAGCCTTCTGATGATGGTGAAAATGAGCTCCCCGTCCTGTGAGAGAAACATCTACCAAAAAGTGATGTATCAGTACAAACGATGTTAATCAAACTCTTACACAAATGTTCCGTTCTTCCAGCCACCACTGAAGAAATGGACGAGGATAACTGGGTTGGTTTTAATTCTGACTTTGCAGTGTTTAACTACCAACCCAGCTGAAGGAGAAGCCTCATACTGTATTCCAATTGATGAGTGTTTGGATCTCTCTCTGTGTGTGAATGCAACTGTCAATGTCTCGAATACATCCATGGGACCATAGAAATTCCAAAAGGGAGAATGGTCCACTTACAGTGTATCCCCTGAAAAACGTAACCAAGGAATTCTGGATGAATGGGCACATGTAGGAAAATGTCTTGAAGATTGAGACTGACAAGGTAATCCCCTCTCTTCACAATCGTATGAAAAAGGGCAATAGATATTCGGAGTGAGGTGGACATTGAAGATATTGGGCACTGCATATTTTCATGATGAAAATGAATCTGAGCTTAGTGGAGATTGTCTATGGGGAATAAAATCCTGGAGTGCTGGGCATTGGACAGACAGACTGAACTGCGTATTTTCAAGATACCAATAGTAGAGCAAAGAACTTGGGTCTGGTCCATGGACTGGATGTCAGAGTCACTGTTTGGGAGCTCCACTCCCAGTCCCAGAATCTCACTTGGGAGTACGTCGAGATGAGAAACCCCGGGTGGATCTGCCTCTCACTCTGTAAGCATAGCCACGAAATCCCTGGCGCAATTCTGAATGGGAGGGGATGAACCTCGGAGTCATAGAAGCCTGTAGATGAGATTTCTGAACGCTTGCATGATTTCACAGAGACCTGGACTTAAAAATACGAGAAATAAGGTCCCTAATATAGACGTCCTGGTTGGTGAAGGATTCCCCGTCCGAAGCAGCAACCGTGTCCACTGCTGAGATGATACAATTAATGGAAGGTAAAGTATGACGTATCTAAATGTGCCAGTTCCCTGTCCTCAACTAAGAAGGCTTAACAGGTTCTTTTCCTGTAAAGTGTCTGATTGTCCCTATCCACCAGAAAAGCAGCAGCTGGAACCCATGGGAGTGAGCTGCTGGTAAAGAAAATCTAGGTGAAGACAAGCCTGAAAGCCTGATCCAAGGATGCGGTAATATGAGCAATACAAGGCTGTGGGGGAAAAGAAATAGACGTTAAGTCTCATTGTTTCATGTTGGAAAACGATAAGTCCTCCAGATTCTGTGACATTGGAAGCCAGAGCTTCTCCATATTTCAAGCTAGAACTTAGGGTTCGTCAACAAAGTCTAGACTTACCTCTGCAGAATCCACAATCAAAGGTGCTGGGGACAAAGTATCCAGTGGAAGCTCAGTACTAGGTGCTGCAGTAGGGTGTTTAATTGTAGAAGCACTCCCTGACGAAGAGGCAGACTGTTGTTGGTTCCAAACCGTCGTAATAGTAGACAACACTGCCACTAGATCATGGGGAGCAGAAGTTTCCTGTGCAGGAATTCAAGACTCTGGAATAATCTGTTTAGAAACTGTGGAATACTGAGTTCTAAAGTCAGAACTTCGTTGGTCAGATCTTCTATCACTTGAACGATGTCTGGATGCGGATGAACCTGTAGACCTGTGGAGAAGTAGTAATGATATTCCCTGGATCTAAAACGATCAGCAGCCGACAATGACGTAGGATATCTTGGACAACAAAATGAGTGAGTAGAAGAAGATGTCCCATGCTAACATGAAGATGAATATGTAGGAGACTTCGAAAACACGACCGATTTTGATGAAGAAGCATGCTTACCCAAGCAGGAATACGTTGATGAAGGGTGTCTCAGTGGAGAAGCAGGTCTAGCAGGTCTACCCGGCAAACAAGTCCACAAAATAATCAGAGACTGTTCCACTCGAGTCGAAATGGGTCATGTCTGTACTTGGGAAACATGACTATAAGATCCCACAGAACTTAGGGAATAACCAAGGGAAGAATATTCCGTAGAATGTTGCTTACTAGAACCCCATTTCAGGAAGAGCTGGTTTGAAGTGTTGGTGAATGGTTTCTCTTCAAAACAGAATTCCTGTTAGGTGAATGGGTTCGGTTCCGTGAATGGGTTCTGTCTGGTGAACGAGTTTTGCCTTGTGAACGAGTTCGGCTGGGTAAATGTGTTTTGACTTGATGAAAGGGTATGGCTGGCTGAACGGATTCCAAGTTCTGCTTGGTGAATCATTACGGCTTGGCGACTGGCGTTGGTCTGGTGACAAGTCTTGTTTAACATGTGGCTTCGGTTTGGCGAACCAGGATGTGATGAGGTATGTACAGCTGAGCCTGCACTGGTTGGTTTGGCGAAACAGATGTGGGAGGTGGCTGAAAATCAGAAATAACACTCCTTTCAGTAGCAGGCGGCTGTCTCTGTGAAGAAACTGTATGGCATCGATGCAAGGGAGAGAGGTTCCTTTCACTGCTAACTGAAAGTTGAGAATGAGACTAACTTCTGCATATGCGCAGTGAGTTGTCTACCATTACTTCGGTTGAAACTGTGATGACTGAAGATCTTGTTTAGCAGCAATATCCTGCAGTAATGGAAGTTTAGAAACCACCACTACTCGAGAAGTAGTAGAAGATGGTGGAGATTGGCTATGAGTCTGAAGAGAGCCTAGCAAATGATATAAATCTTCACACAGAGAGGAGTCAGACAAGGCTTGCATAAACTCTTCGTCATGGGATTGTGGTGTATGAGACCTCTGAGCAGATAATACTGAAAATTTAAATTTCCCTTTCTTGCCGGGACTTGGACCTTTGACAGCTGCAGAATGATGAGCATGGTCAGTAAAACAAAGTGCACAAGCCTTTGAGTAGACACCGGGATTCCCATGTATGTGGGTCATTTGCCGAAAACAGCAAGTTGCAACAAGTACATTTGTTTCACTGTGTTTGGTCACCATTCCCCATGTCATAGAGAAGAAAATACTATGCCCACACATGTGCGACAAGAAACAGAATGAAGATTTTGATGTAGTCATGTGGTTAGTTGGTGAAGTGTGCTGCATGCTTAGCATGAGAGTTGGGAAACTGTTTTATACTGAGGGTAGTAAGGAGTCTTGGGCGGATGGACAAGAGAGGCCCAGATAGAAAAGTTTACATCATTCCACTCAGTGTCGAATGTAGAGATAGAAGTGCATACCGTGAGACAGGGTAAGTTTTGAAATATAGTATATTTTGATATACGCTATGTGCGGTTGTGAAGACTATGGGGATACACAGTAGCAGCCTAAAACCAGGTTTATATCCGCTTCTGACAGTACTGTAAGTTGACCAACATGTGAGTCAATGACCTGCTGCTGTGGAAGTGACATACCTACCTGTCAGAGACATTGATAGGTGTGTCTGGGGATTCTGGCCAATAGCGGTGACACTTAACTCGCTCAGCCTCCACATCTAGAGTAAGCATTCCAATGACATCTGCCTGCTGTTGCCATACCATGTTCCAAAAGTCAGGAGTGGTGTGTGGAAGGGGACCCTGGCATGCTATGTACTGGAGAGATGCAGCGCCAATGTTCACATCTACATGGCTGGCATTGATGAAATCCTCATTTCCTGACAAGTGCACTCGGTTAAAATCATCTGAAAAATTATCAGTTTCAATCATCAGTATTCCTGAAGAAATGTGTGAGAAATGTAATCCTAAAGTGCTTAACGTGGGTGAGGTGGTTCTTGTGACCGCAGTAACTATATTACCATCTGGTGTATATAAGTATGCTACACATGGCTTCTACACATCAGATGCATCACTATTCTACATCCACATCTGGTGTATACAAGTATGCTACACATGGCTTCTACAAATCAGATACATTACTATTCTACATCCACATCTGGTGTATACAAGTATGCTACACATGGTTTCTACAAATCAGATGCATCACTATTCTACATCCACATCTGGTGTATACAAGTATGCTACACATTGCTTCTACAAATCAGATACATTACTATTCTACATCCACATCTGGTATATACAAGTATGCTACACATGGTTTCTACAAATCAGATGCATCACTATTCTACATCCACATCTGGTGTATACAAGTATGCTACACATTGCTTCTACAAATCAGATACATTACTATTCTACATCCACATCTAGTGTATACAAGTATGCTACACATGGTTTCTACAAATCAGATGCATCACTATTCTACATCCACATCTGGTGTATACAAGTATGCTACACATTGCTTCTACAAATCAGATGCATCACTATTCTACATCCACATCTGGTGTATACAAGTATGCTACACATGGTTTCTACAAATCAGATACATTACTATTCTACATCCACATCTGGTGTATACAAGTATGCTACACATGGCTTCTACAAATCAGATGCATCACTATTCTACATCCACATCTGGTGTATACAAGTATGCTACACATTGCTTCTACAAATCAGATACATCACTATTCTACATCCACATCTGGTGTATACAAGTATGCTACACATGGCTTCTACAAATCAGATGCATCACTATTCTACATCCACATCTGGTGTATACAAATATGCTACACATGTTTTCTACAAATCAGATACATTACTATTCTACATCCACATCTGGTGTATACAAGTATGCTACACATGTTTTCTACAAATCAGATACATCACTATTCTACATCCACATCTGGTATATACAAGTATGCTACACATGGCTTCTACAAATCAGATACATTACTATTCTACATCCACATCTGGTGTATACAAGTATGCTACACATTGCTTCTACAAATCAGATGCATCACTATTCTACATCCACATCTGGTGTATACAAGTATGCTACACATGGTTTCTACAAATCAGATGCATCACTATTCTACATCCACATCTGGTGTATACAAGTATGCTACACATGGCTTCTACAAATCAGATACATCACTATTCTACATCCACATCTGGTGTATACAAGTATGCTACACATGGTTTCTACAAATCAGATGCATCACTATTCTACATCCACATCTGGTGTATACAAGTATGCTACACATGGCTTCTACAAATCAGATACATTACTATTCTACATCCACATCTGGTGTATACAAGTATGCTACACATGGTTTCTACAAATCAGATACATTACTATTCTACATCCACATCTGGTGTATACAAGTATGCTACACATGGCTTCTACAAATCAGACGCATCACTATTCTACATCCACATCTGGTGTATACAAGAATGCTACACATGGCTTCTACAAATCAGATACATTACTATTCTACATCCACATCTGGTGTATACAAGTATGCTACACATGGTTTCTACAAATCAGATACATTACTATTCTACATCCACATCTAGTGTATACAAGTATGCTACACATGGCTTCTACAAATCAGATACATTACTATTCTACATCCACATCTGGTGTATACAAGTATGCTACACATGGCTTCTACAAATCAGATACATCACTATTCTACATCCACATCTGGTGTATACAAGTATGCTACACATGGCTTCTACAAATCAGATACATTACTATTCTACATCCACATCTGGTGTATACAAGTATGCTGCACATGGCTTCTACAAATCAGATGCATCACTATTCTACATCCACATCTGGTGTATACAAGTATGCTACACATGGCTTCTACAAATCAGATGCATCACTATTCTACATCCACATCTGGTGTATACAAGTATGCTACACATGGTTTCTACAAATCAGATACATTACTATTCTACATCCACATCTGGTGTATACAAGTATGCTACACATTGCTTCTACAAATCAGATGCATCACTATTCTACATCCACATCTGGTGTATACAAGTATGCTACACATGGCTTCTACAAATCAGATGCATCACTATTCTACATGCACGTCTGGTGTATACAAGTATGCTACACATGGCTTCTACAAATCAGATACATTACTATTCTACATCCACATCTGGTGTATACAAGTATGCTACACATGGCTTCTACAAATCAGATGCATCACTATTCTACATCCACATCTGGTGTATACAAGTATGCTACACATTGCTTCTACAAATCAGATACATTACTATTCTACATCCACATCTGGTGTATACAAGTATGCTACACATGGTTTCTACAAATCAGATGCATCACTATTCTACATCCACATCTGGTGTATACAAGTATGCTACACATGGCTTCTACAAATCAGATACATTACTATTCTACATCCACATCTGGTGTATACAAGTATGCTACACATGGCTTCTACAAATCAGACGCATCACTATTCTACATCCACATCTGGTGTATACAAGTATGCTACACATGGTTTCTACAAATCAGATACATTACTATTCTACATCCACATCTGGTGTATACAAGTATGCTACACATGGTTTCTACAAATCAGATGCATTACTATTCTACATCCACATCTGGTATATACAAGTATGCTACACATGGCTTCTACAAATCAGATGCATCACTATTCTACATGCACGTCTGGTGTATACAAGTATGCTACACATGGCTTCTACAAATCAGATACATTACTATTCTACATCCACATCTGGTGTATACAAGTATGCTACACATGGCTTCTACAAATCAGATGCATCACTATTCTACATCCACATCTGGTGTATACAAGTATGCTACACATTGCTTCTACAAATCAGATACATTACTATTCTACATCCACATCTGGTGTATACAAGTATGCTACACATGGTTTCTACAAATCAGATGCATCACTATTCTACATCCACATCTGGTGTATACAAGTATGCTACCCATGGCTTCTACAAATCAGATACATTACTATTCTACATCCACATCTGGTGTATACAAGTATGCTACACATGGTTTCTACAAATCAGATACATCACTATTCTACATCCACATCTGGTGTATACAAGTATGCTACACATTGCTTCTACAAATCAGATACATCACTATTCTACATCCACATCTGGTGTATACAAGTATGCTACATATTGCTTCTACAAATCAGATACATTACTATTCTACATCCACATCTGGTGTATACAAGTATGCTACACATTGCTTCTACAAATCAGATACATTACTATTCTACATCCACATCTGGTGTATACAAGTATGCTACACATTGCTTCTACAAATCAGATACATCACTATTCTACATCCACATCTGGTGTATACAAGTATGCTACACATTGCTTCTACAAATCAGATACATCACTATTCTACATCCACATCTGGTGTATACAAGTATGCTACACATGGTTTCTACAAATCAGATGCATCACTATTCTACATCCACATCTGGTGTATACAAGTATGCTACACATGGTTTCTACAAATCAGATACATTACTATTCTACATCCACATCTGGTGTATACAAGTATGCTACACATGGTTTCTACAAATCAGATGCATCACTATTCTACATCCACATCTGGTGTATACAAGTATGCTACACATGTTTTCTACAAATCAGATACATTACTATTTTACATCCACATCTGGTGTATACAAGTATGCTACACATTGCTTCTACAAATCAGATACATTACTATTCTACATCCACATCTGGTGTATACAAGTATGCTACACATTGCTTCTACAAATCAGATACATTACTATTCTACATCCACATCTGGTGTATACAAGTATGCTACACATTGCTTCTACAAATCAGATACATTACTATTCTACATCCACATCTGGTGTATACAAGTATGCTACACATTGCTTCTACAAATCAGATACATCACTATTCTACATCCACATCTGGTGTATACAAGTATGCTACACATTGCTTCTACAAATCAGATACATCACTATTCTACATCCACATCTGGTGTATACAAGTATGCTACACATTGCTTCTACAAATCAGATACATTACTATTCTACATCCACATCTGGTGTATACAAGTATGCTACACATTGCTTCTACAAATCAGATACATCACTATTCTACATCCACATCTGGTGTATACAAGTATGCTACACATTGCTTCTACAAATCAGATACATCACTATTCTACATCCACATCTGGTGTATACAAGTATGCTACACATTGCTTCTACAAATCAGATACATTACTATTCTACATCCACATCTGGTGTATACAAGTATGCTACACATTGCTTCTACAAATCAGATACATCACTATTCTACATCCACATCTGGTGTATACAAGTATGCTACACATTGCTTCTACAAATCAGATACATCACTATTCTACATCCACATCTGGTGTATACAAGTATGCTACACATTGCTTCTACAAATCAGATACATTACTATTCTACATCCACATCTGGTGTATACAAGTATGCTACACATTGCTTCTACAAATCAGATACATCACTATTCTACATCCACATCTGGTGTATACAAGTATGCTACACATTGCTTCTACAAATCAGATACATTACTATTCTACATCCACATCTGGTGTATACAAGTATGCTACACATGGCTTCTACAAATCAGATACATCACTATTCTACATCCACATCTGGTGTATACAAGTATGCTACACATTGCTTCTACAAATCAGATACATCACTATTCTACATCCACATCTGGTGTATACAAGTATGCTACACATGGCTTCTACAAATCAGATACATCACTATTCTACATCCACATCTGGTGTATACAAGTATGCTACACATGGCTTCTACAAATCAGATGCATCACTATTCTACATCCACATCTGGTGTATACAAGTATGCTACACATGGCTTCTACAAATCAGATGCATCACTATTCTACATCCACATCTGGTGTATACAAGTATGCTACACATGGTTTCTACAAATCAGATACATTACTATTCTACATCCACATCTGGTGTATACAAGTATGCTACACATGGCTTCTACAAATCAGATACATTACTATTCTACATCCACATCTGGTGTATACAAGTATGCTACACATGGTTTCTACAAATCAGATGCATCACTATTCTACATCCACATCTGGTGTATACAAGTATGCTACACATGGCTTCTACAAATCAGATGCATCACTATTCTACATCCACATCTGGTGTATACAAGTATGCTACACATGGCTTCTACAAATCAGATGCATTACTATTCTACATCCACATCTGGTGTATACAAGTATGCTACACATGTTTTCTACAAATCAGATGCATCACTATTCTACATCTACATCTGGTGTATATAAGTGCATTAATGCACATGGCTTATACAGATGAGAAACATTACTGTTCTACATTAACATCTCATAGACTCATGAACACCAATATCTTCATGCAGACAGCTGTAGCTACCAACAAACATTACACAGACTTACATCTGTAGTTACCAACAGGCATAACATAGACTCACAAACACCAATGTCCTCATGCAGACAGCTGTAGCTACCAACAGATATTACATAGATTTACAAACACAGCATTTTCATGGAGACATCTGTAGCTACCAACAAACATAACACAGACTTACAAACACCAGTGTCTTCATGCAGACAACTCTAGCAACCAAGAAACATTACATAGACTCACAAACACCAGTGTCTTCATGCAGACAGCTGCAGCTGCCAACAGACATTACATAGACTCACAAATACCAGCATCTTCATGCAGACATCTGCAGCTACCAACAGATATTACATAGACTCACAAACACCAATGTCCTCATGCAGACAGCTGTAGCTACCAACAAATATTACATAGATTTACAAACACAGCATTTTCATGCAGACATCTGTAGCTACCAACAAACATAACACAGACTTACAAACACCAATGTCTTCATGCAGACAACTCTAGCAACCAAGAAACATTACATAGACTCACAAACACCAGCATCTTCATGCAGACAGCTGTAGCTGCCAACAGACATTACATACTCACAAACACCAGCATCTTCATGCAGACATCTGTAGTTACCAACAGGCATAACATAGACTCACAAACACCAGTGTCTTCATGCAGACAGCTGTAGCTGCCAACAGACATTACATACTCACAAACACCAGCATCTTCATGCAGACATCTGTAGTTACCAACAGGCATAACATAGACTCACAAACACCAGTGTCTTCATGCAGACAGCTGTAGCTGCCAACAGCCAGTACATAGACTCACAAACACCAGCATCTTCATGCAGACATCTGCAGCTATCATAAGACATTACATAGACTTACAAATACCAGCATCTTCATAAAAACAGTGGTAGTTACTCTCAAACACCAATATCTTTTTACCCATCAGCCCTATCTGACCACTAGCACTTGATATTGATCATTGATGCACTCACAGGGAAGGACATTCCTGTATCTGTTCTTGTGTCTGTTGAACGACAACTTGGCCTCTTCACTCTCATCTGTTGGCTGCAAATGGCGCAGATTCTGCAGTGAATGCATAAAAACATCAAGATTATTGTTACTACATAGCTGAACAATGGCAAATGACATTGCTATCTGCAACCACAAAACTTGTCTAAGAAGTCATGATATGATATGATACGATACAGATATGATATCGGATATTTATATAGCGCACATATCCATGCACTAGTGCATGCTCAAGGCGCTGGTATTTTTCCCTCGATCACTGGATGTCAATCTCAACAGCACATGGTATTTCAATCTCCGCTCCCTGGGTAGTATACAACTCTTGCTGCCACAAGACGCACCGAGTTTATTGTGGCTCTCTATTGTGGGACACATAGTCACAGCACTTTGTCCAAGTTTACTGCACGTTGCTGTACCCGCAACTAGGTGTATGCACGTGTTCATGTGGCCACCATCTGGTCATATACCAACAGATTCATGGGTTCTTTTAAGTGCACAGGGTTGTGTACTGTACACTAGGGGTTGTGACAACACTGAAAGAGTCTTCACAAAAAGTTGATATCAAGGTTTTTACACTCGTCACAGGTGGGCTCGATCCTGAAACCAAAACCTCACTGGATCTCTAGCCCACCATGCCCTCAAAGTCATCTATGAGTGTATTTCTTTTGTGCAATGGTTCAAAGGATATGTATAACACCATTGCTTGAACTATTGACCTCTGATGTCAGGGATAGAGGCCACATACTAATCACAAAATTTTCTCTTTGGAAAGTCCTAAAGTAGCATCATCAGTTCACTAAGTCCATTTGATTCCATTTGAGACCGATGAATTGCTCATTAACACAAAATCTAATAATTGCAACAAAACCAAATTTTGCACAGCCACATGAAATCGACAGACCAACTCTGATGATATGTCTCATAATTTGGGACACCCGAATAAAAAAGTTGTTTAACAAACGATCATCATTTTCTTGTCACCTTTCGCTATTTTGTATGAGGGGAGGGGGAACTCTTGCTGGTAGAACAGCCAGGTAATCAACAAGTGTGTGTTGTGAAGATGGGGTCATCTCAAAAGCTGTTATCTGGTTACCACTTGAGATGTTCAATGGGAGTCAGTGTTGCCACTTTCAGAAGACGCTGTTGTCCGAATCAGTGTCGATGTCATCAGAGTCTACCCTGATGACGACTGGCTTGATGGTGCATGGTCCAGTCCCCTTTGTTCCCAATAATGTCTTTCTATTTCATTCTCAACTTTCTCAACGCACTTTTGCCATGTTTCCTGCATGATGGTGTCTGTTGACTGTTGAACAATCATCTGTACATCCCGAAGTTTGAATGTTACATTTTGCCTGCCAACATCTGATTTCATGATAACCCAAATGAGTTCTGTTGGGTTTAAATCGCAATGATAGGGTGGCAATCGCTAAACTGAATGACCATGTTCTGTAAGGTACTCATCAACCTTAAAGACAGGTGTGGTTTTATTTGACTTTATGATGTCATACAGAACAGGTTGGTTGCTTTTTCTGGATACGATATTGCTTTGTTTTGCAACCATTCTATCATGTCCCACTTCTTACTGTTAGATGTTGGGGCCTTTGTATTAGGTACTTGAACGCCGTGATATGGAGCGTTATCCATGACAATCAGACTTTTGGGGAACAGTGCTGGTACCAACTGATTTTGTACCCATTCTAAGAAAACCATCCTGTTCATTTCAGTATGATGGTCTCGGTTGTCTTTAGATTTTGCCTTGAAGACTAGGGAGCAGCCAGAGTAGTATAGGGAATAGGGGTTTTGGCTCACTTTCAAGAAATGTCTCTACAAAGCCTTATTTACTAAATAAGGCTTTGGTTGGGACCTTAGATCTTGCTACTATTACCCCTACTACAAAAAGGTTGGGTGTCTATGAAACAGTTTACCGTGTATTGGTTGGAGGTAACACTGTGCCGTACGGTACGATCAATAATTCTTCTCTTACAAACCCCCTACCCGGCCCACCCCTCAAGTAGTACAAGTTAGGTTCGTCGGCTTTCATATCCACTTTATCTATGTTGTAAGTTTTGACTGACCATATAGGATCGGTGGCTCGCTTACGGCTATCGCCCTCGTGTTCCCCCGGCTGGTATAGATACCTCACTAGGGCCCTATCTGGTATCTGTTTCTCCTTCCCACGCAATGGAGCGGCCGACTCTGCAACTATTGATTTTAGTTTGATAGCGTCTGCCGGTTTCTTACCGGTGAGACGGGTGACTTCATGGTTGATTGCCGACACCACCTTGGGTAACCTCGTGACCCATTCAGTCGATCGTTTTCCAGGGGTGGCCATCTCCCTAGCATACTGATAGCCGAACAAGCGCTCAGCCAAAGTCCTATTAAATCTCTCAACTATGGCTTGGCTGCGATGGGCTCCGGCCGTGCCACACCTGACCTTTGTATCGTGTTTGGCTAGCAGTTGTGACACGGCACCCATGAACTCCCGTCCGGGGTCAACTTGCAGCTCTGTTGGCCACGTCAGCGGGCTGTGTTTGTGTATGCGTTCGAATCCTCTGGCTACCTGGGCCGAATCTTTCGTGGTCAAGGGTTCGGCTTCCTTGTAACGACTGGCTACGTCCACTACGGTTAAGGCATACTTGTACCTCTTGTCGTGGGGTAGGAACAGTAGGTCTGCCTGGTGAACGCTATTAGGTATGTTAATACCGAACCTCCTTCTAGGCACGTAGCGTGGTGCCGGCAAATAGATCTGCCACAGGGCTTGTTTTTCAAGCCACGCTTTGGCTTCCTCCGGGGGTACTCGTGCTATTTTAGCTAGCTTATCTACTGCGCTAGCTCCTTTCCAGTACCCACGCGGGCTGTAGTAAATAGCCTCAAATTTTTTCATGTCCATACGCGTATGTGTTTATCCCATCAATAGCTATCCAACGTTTCGTGTCCATAGGCGACAGGGACGTCTTGTTTATAGTCAGTCCGTATATCTTATGTCCATCACTTCTAAGTGTGTTCATTTTATGTCTAAAGGTACGGGTCTTGAACAGGGCTTCCTTGAATCTGGCGTGTTTGATGTGTTGTTTCACCACATACTTCTTAACCCCCTTAGCCTTCCGGATCTCACTATTGTCGGCTTTCAGTATGGAGTACATCTTAGGTCTCAAACCTATGTACTCGGCTATGGGCGTGCCAGCACACTCGTCCTTCATTTTACCTAGGACCTTTTTATTTACCGTACTGTGTAGGGCATGGGTCTTAGGGTAGTCGCTGGTGTCGTATAAATCGAGGTGTTTTTTCATGTCCTCGTACACGTCCTCGGTTCGAATCTCCATCAGCAGGGAATCCGTGTCAGTGTACAGCACTTCACACCTGTCGCCGTACTGTTTCTTGAGCTCGTTGTAGTAAAAGTCGTACATCAGGTGTTTGGATAAATCGAGGATGCTCATCCCCACGTAAACAGGCCGGTTGAATTTTATGTGGCTTTTCTTCATGTGTAGGGCAACCAGGTTGTCTGTGAATATCTTACTACGGTTGAATGCCGGACTGGCTATCAATCTCCTGAGCTTGTCTTCCTCACTCGACCGAACCAGCTTCACGGTCACGCGTTTCCTCAGGTTCTCCATAGTCTTACCAAACATGAGCTTGTAGAGATTTTTCTCAAAATCACTGGTGGCTTTTTTTCGTAGGTTTGTGTTCATTCTGATGTAGGGCTCCATCCATGGACTCTGGTCGAACATGAGCACCCTGTGTATTTTGGTCAGCCTCATACCCAACGACAGGTACAGCTGTAGGTTGCGATAGTGAACGATGTACTTGGTCTTATTCATTAAGTTAGGCACGAGTTTTTCAACGTCTGTCACACGACCACCTGACAAGTTATGTTGGTACTCAGACATCCAGTCTGGGTTAACCCTCATACGTTCGGGGGCCAGGGGGTAGCTGTTGTGTGATGTGTGTAATTCCTTGGTATACTCTAAGTCAACCTCGAGGATATACCCTTTGTTCGAATTTGGTGCAACCCCCATAACATCAACGTGGGGTACCCATTCGAATCCCCCTGTAGGTAGATACTGGCTCATGGCCCAGCCGTACAGGTTGTTTGCGTCGAGGTAGAGAATGTGATTGGTTGGCTTGTTAGGATCGTAACCTTTCACGTAGTGATTATTTGCTTTCGCGTATCGTTTGGATGCCATGGAAATCCCACCTCGCAAGCCTTTCTCAATGAATAGGTGCATGTCGTAATCTGTGAGCAATTCCAAATTAACTCCGGTCTTTTTAAGCAAGGCGTCCCACGACAGACCTGGGCTGGTGTAATACCATGCGGGGTCGAGTTTATACTGCTTGAAACATGTCCGCCTAAACGTCTCAAACACGTCGGCTAACAGCAGTACATCTGTCCTCAAGTACAGGTCGTGATAATCACCCAGGTTCTTACAACCCAGTTTATTCCATACGTTAGTCGCGTGCGAGTGATCATCTCGTGAGACGGACACCTCATTCAGCTTGCTATAAAAGCAGTCAATAGGGGGTAGTCTGGTCTCGGTGAACTTGGCCCAACTATCTATGTACTCATAGGGGTACACACCCTTCCTCATAAGCAGGGGTCTAGTCTCGGCGTCTGTGTATCGATCGGTGATAGGGAAGGTATTGTTGGCCTTGACCAGACTGTCGAGTGACGACAGGAGGAACTGAAACGAGTCAGTGAACCTAAGTCCGTTTAAACTGAAGGAGATGTATCTCTTCATGTTGTTGGGGATGCACGTTATATTACCATCGATTTTCGCGATGGCCTGCATGATCAAGTGTGAGTCGTACCCTCTCAAGTTGTGAAAGACAACGGGGATGTTTATTGTCTTAGGGTTGATTTTAAGCTTGAGGTTGCACGCGTTGTGAGCGGCGCCTCTATACTTACCAGTTATGTGACAGTGATCTCTCACCGAATCACCGTTAAGTGGTGATTCACACACGTGACAGTTAGTGCTACTAGCGTGGGCTAGCCTGTCGACTCGGGTCAGACGCATGGGAGCGATTTTATACAATGCATTCCTAATAATTTTTTCTTCCTCCTGCAAACACTTTAGAAACCTTTCAGCCGCGTCAGGCCCCCTATATACTACCGGAGCTTTCGTTTCCCCGTCACAACGGACGACAATGTATCCAAACGAACAGGCTTTATGCTCTTGTGTCTTGTGGGTGAAGCTACCACTGGGAGCCTCGCCGGCGGCAGCCACTAAGGCTTCGAAGTCGGCGTATATGATATAAGGCACAGACATTTGGTTCTTGTGGTTACAGAATTTTAGGATATTATCACCTTCCTTAGGCATGTCGACTCGTATGGTCGTCTGCCCCACACCTTGACAATCATCCCGGTGGGATTCTAATAAATCAGCTCGGGTGAAGCCATGTAGACATCGTTCACAGAAGTGGGTCTTTCCTTTGTATGCTGATTGGTCATACAACAGCCTGCTAAAGTGTTTTATCCATGTGTAGTGATACTTGTCACCTCGCTGGATCATGAATATATTGATAACTTGGCGATCCTTCACCGGGCTGACCCTGTGTACTATTGTTGTGTTACCTTCGTGCCCAAAAACATTTATAGCCAGATTATTCTGTTTTTCTACTTTAGTGATCTGGGATATGGGGGTGGGTTCATCTATACCATCCCAATTGAGCCCATCATCTTGGGGATAGCTAGAAAGCCTATCTGAATTAGCGCCAGCTGGAAATAAGGCTGACCTGATAGCTAACCTCAGGCAATCGTTTCCTCTATTCTTAACGTTTACTATGGCATGTTTGTTCCTAAAGTAGGGAGGCAAGGCTAGGTATGACCCGCCTCTGAACGGCACGTAGTTAGCTATGTCTAGATAGACATTATCGATTTTATCTACAGTCCACCCGGACCCCAAGTGTGTGTAGCGTTCTAGGTATTCTCGTATCTGCTGAAAACTGGTATCGATTGATGCGTCAATGGTCTCTGTATGTGTGACGACCTCTTGTTGACCTCGGAAGTAAGGCTGAACATACTCAGTGGTACTCCCAACCTGCTTATCGAGCGACATTTTCACTGTGATCTGAAACTTGATACTTCCTAGGTTATTTAGTTCCTGGTTGACCTTATCAGCTATCAGAGGCTTGATATCTGTAATGTCTATGTTTCTATCAACGTGCATGCGCCAACCTCTCAAATAGTTGCCTACAGCGCGCTCAGTGCGCACGAACTGTAGGTCAATAGCTCTATTCTGTCGAAATAATTCTAAAAGCTGTGGTTTTCTCATACGGGAATACCCGCCTAAACCCAAATCGTGTGCCTCGACTTTCAGTTGTTTTACAGTGGGAGGTTTTGCTACGGGGGCATGTGATAACAATGCGGTTAACCCGGCTCTCCCCAGGTTTGAATAACCCGTGTATCCAAGCTGTTTTGCTTGGGCTTTTAATTGTGTTACCGTAGGAGGGGCTTCTAAACCTAGTAATCTCAACAATGCTGACTTCCGCATTCGAGAATACCCGATCACACCTCTCTGTTTTGCGACCCGCTTGAGCTCGCGTACAGTAGACATAGTGTTTACACCTAAGAGAACCAATGTCTAATTGGTTCACAGTAAAGGGAGATAACCCTTTCACGCACTGGAGTCTATCTTAAGCAGTCGCCTACGTTCTTTTATGTAGCCTTTTTTATTCTCGTAGATGAGTTGATGTCTGACTACGTTCGCTCCGTGAGCTTTACATAGACAGTAGTGTCCTTTAACCCCGATACCACACACAGAACACGTGTAGTTAGGACTTCCCATATGGAAACAACAGAACCCCTGATTCCTGCATTTCCTACCACAGGCCTCGGTCTTCCCCATAAGTATGTATTCGCATCGGTATGGAGCGGGTCTCATGTTTACTTATATAGGTATTTTAATTTAATTGCTTCGCAACCAACGCAGTAGCTGCTATACCCAACACTATGAAGCCCAGTTCACGATTCATTTGTCCCTTGGATGGTGTGTAGTACTGAGCGAGTGTGGGTTTATTGAGCGGTTCCAATTGTTTACCAGTTAGTAGGTAGTATTCTTTCATTGCTTCATCAACATCGTTGAATGTTTTAACGGCATGGTTTTCACGCTGGAGTTGTTCGTTAATAAAATCGATCCTCTGGAGGCGTTTTTTAGCGTACTCAGCCTGTGCTCTTTGTAATTTCTCAGTAGCGAGATCGTGCCGCTTCCTTTCTTCCTGTATTTCAGCCGCGTGATCATCTCGTAGTTTCGAGAAGAGGAAATTACTCCCGGAAAATGCCAGGGCATTCACTAACGCCCCACCGACCATCATAGCTATCGTGGCCATCCCTACATTTATTTCATTATATTATCAGGTATTATTCCTTGTTTTACTAGGATGTCTTTTGTGGCCATCGCCATACCAAGGTTCATTATGAGCATACCCATATCCTGCAGGTTGAAATCTAGCTTGATAGTTGGTTGTTTAAGCACCATTTTAGTCAACCGAGCGTACCCTACGGCTAGACTGGCTACCACTGTGGCGTGGTATGCGTCGTTGACGAACGTTTTCCCCTCAGACATTATGTATATGATATAAAATATTAAAATTATAACATGATATGCGGGTCGACAGTGGGGGTACCCCCCACACCCCCAACAGTGGGGGTTACCACCTCAGGTACCACCTCACGTGTATATAACCACGAGATAGCCAAGGCAGCAGTTACACCTACAACCAACAACAGTCGGGGGTTGGTCACTTTATGTTGGTTACACCACCGTTTTTTACCGGCAGCTACTCGCTTAGGATTCTTCTGTCTGGTTACTGTTTGTGAAGGGGTCACTTCCCTCACTGTGGGGGTTTCCTCCAGTGGAGTTTCCCTCACTGTGGGGGGTATCACCACTGGGGTTTCCTCCTGTGCAGCATCCATCTATACTATTATTATTATTTTTTCTCTCAAATTGACAATGTTTTGCTGTGATAATCGCCGCCGTCACTGGAGCCAACAACATACCATATTTGTGGTACAGCCCGCAGCTGATAGAGCTCACGGCGTGTTCGATAAAAGGGTCTTTCTCGAGGTCCTCCCACAGGTAAAGTCGGCGCTCTGGTGGAATGGGAAGGAAGTGTGATACAATACCGGTGTATATCTGGGTCATAGCCGATCCTATTGTCTTTGTCATTTCTGCTCCGAGCCGGGACTCGTATCTAGCGTACAGCTTATCGATTTCTTCGGCTGACATTTTGTGAATTTTATCCGGAGTGTAGTCTCCAAAGTAATGTTTGGCTTTACCGCCAACAGCCAACGCCACCAGTTTCTCTCGCTTGGGGGAATCCCCCACACCCCCAGTGGGGGAACCCTCCAACGACAATTGTTCGAGCAATTCCTCACACTCCATCTTATAATATAACAAGTAAGATTTAGTTTTAACTATATAATACCCGATGCAGACAAAACACAGAGAAATGAAGGTTAAGTTGCACACGACAAATACTTCAAATATCATTGCTATGCTTAGCATTTGCTTAGCATTTGCTTAGCTTTGCTTAGCTTTGCTTAGCTTTGCTTAGCTTTGCTTAGCTTTAACATACTATATATGCTACTGGTTGGTCGGTCTTGAGCACGAGCTTAGCGTGTTTAGTTTCAGCGAGCTGTTTCTTCACCCGTTCCCGTTCTAATTTGCTCATCACATCGTTCTCTCTCAAACACTCCTCGAACGAATCCCTGTCCTTGCAGTGAAATAAGGCCACCCATCGCGTCTGCTCCCTGAGGTCTTTCAACACCGAGTTGAACTTCTGCGTTAGCACCCAGACGCTGTGATTTGCATGCCGGCCGGAGAAGGCCAGGTACGATAGCATGTCTCTCTTTTTTGTTATCTCGCGATTAGCGCTGCAGTCGTCCAGTATGAACAGCGTCGGTTCCCCTTTAAATTTCTCGTGAAGAGCTTTCAACCAGTCCTGCAGGCGTGTTCCAGGGTCGATTTTGTGTACGTCCGGGTCCGTCATCACCCAAGGTCGCGCGTACGTTTTATTCATGCTCAGAGTAGGGCACATGATAACGATGTTATCGAACACATCCTTGTAGTAACTCTCCAACATATCCAACACGAAAACGGTCTTCCCACAGCCAGTCTGCCCGCACACTATGGCGCAGTGTGGGTCAGTGGGTAGTTGTGGCAGTTTATTGTTGGGGGGTGTGGGGGGGTACCCCCCATCAGTAGATGGCTTGCACGAATCTCCCATTGTCTATATTAAGTTGCGCGTCCATAATAACGTACAGATATAATTTCAACTTACCAGCGGGTTGAGCCTTCTTATTAATCTGGATGGTTATCCCTTCGCTGCCGTTATCTATACGGCGCCCGCTACCGTGCAGTTTATCATCATCCGTGGATCGCATGTCCAACCATAGGGCGTACTTGGTGGTCAGGTATTCACCAATCTGCACGGAGCCTAGGTCCAGGTCCTTTGTTATATAATCCCCCACTGGTAGCTTTTTTATCTCATCCCACTGCTGGTGTGGTCTCATACCATGACTGAACAGCTGGTTGGGCACGCCCTCGATGGTCACTTCCACCTTTTCAATCTCGGGGTTGAAAAACTTCTCGCTGTCCCTCCGGAATGGATCGTAATACTCCACGGGGACGACCAGGATACCTTTCATCGATCGCGCCGGCACGTTCAGGTTGATATTCCACACAGTGTCACTCTTATCTCGCACGACTGATCTATGCCTCAGTATGCGATCGTACAGGATAGCCATCTTCCCAGAGTACTGGCTTCGAACCTGCCTGGCCAGCTCCGGGCTAGTGACCATGTCGAACTCCAGAGAGATGTTGTCTATGGCATAACTGGCATCATCACCGTTCGGCGTACGCACTACTTTGCTATAGTCGTTAAACGTGAGCTCGTATTCGAGCCTATCACCCAGCGCGGCCTGGTAAAACGGCGCGTGTCCCGTGAGCAACTCGAAGTCGAGCGGCACGCAGAATCGATTCCCGTATGCTCGAGCGATGGCCTTTTCACCGTCCGATAGCTTGTCTTGCTGGTCTTGCGTGAAGACATACCCTATGCGCGCCCGGGTTGATTTGCTGATACCCTGGTACACATCATTGACTCGTTCTCCCTCGCTTTTCCAGAGATCCCTGTAGCAGTGAAACACGTCGCTGTCGTCGATGCTCAGCACCTCGTTACCGCTGATCTTGACGGTCGTTTTCTTGATGATAGCTCGACCCACGTTCCGCACTAGCTCGCGTTTGTCATTGTCAGAGGTCAACGTGATATTGAACGCCAGTCGAACAGTGCCTGGTACAATGAGGTCATTCTCACCAAGGTTTGGAAATCTAACCAGCAGAGTTTGATTCTGGTCTATCTTGCTGGGATTGTTGGTGATGGTCACCGACTGGCGCACGGCTCTGGCTCCTAATGGCTCTCTCAATCTTCTGAAAGGATCTAATTTTCTGCCGTACATTGTTATATATAAATAAAAATATATTTAAATACTAATGGATGAAGACATAGATATGACGGAGATGCCGGGCGCTAGTGCCCAGGCATTCGATGATGAGCAGGAGACCTCATTTACTAGTTCACCATTGAACCAAGAACTTTTAGCAACAACGGTAGATGATTATTACGAAAGTTTAAGAAGTGATAAATACTACGTTGATCCACAGGGCCGATACCTTGATAATTTTTTTATTGATACAAAGGGTGTTCTACGCCTTAAATCTAAACCAGAGGTTGACCTCTTTAACAAGCGCACTAAAAAACCACTGGCCTTGTCAACTCTAGCCAGCCGCCATGGTGTCGAATTTATCCGTGAACATCTAAACATGAATGATTACATTGGTGCAATACCTAAGGCCGTTGTTGAAGATCTGCAAGCTACCAGATCCCACCTCACCACTAGAGATGAAATGACACCACAGCGTGCTACAGAAGCCTCGGACAGCATAGAAAAACTGTTGAGCACCTACTGGGACAAACCGTTACCGGGGTTTGACTTTCCGGTAAGGGAACTGCACGGCTTAGACGAAGCCGTGAAACGCGTGCGTGGAGAACTCATGAACAACATGGGGAAACTGAACGAAATCGACGAGCACATCGCTAAGGAAAAAACCAAACTCAACGAAACTGAAAACGATGATATGAAGCGTCGTATCAATGAACGAATACGTGATTTAGAAGACGAGAGACGTACACGATTGGAAGCCGCTTCCTCGAATCGTGAACAGCTTCGATCCCAGATCAGTCGCATTCGGGAAACAATCGATAGAATACTGAATGAGGATACAACTTTAGCCAACAGGATTCGGATATTGTTCCGGGAGCAAGGGATCACCATCGTCAGCATTCTAACTGCATTGGGTTTCATTATATCAACCCTGGTGGTGTCACTGGTGGGAGGAACCCCTGTGGGGCCTGCCGGCGGCGGGGGAACTCCAAGTGGCGGTGGTGTTAAAGACTGGATAAAAAAACTCGGGGAAGGCCTAGCTAAACTGGCTGGTAAAGCCGCCGAAGCCCTTCCCGGCATCCTGGGTAGCATCGTCTCGTGGTTGTTGAGCGCTCTGTCTAAAACTGCCATGTGGCTCAGTCAAAACCTGTGGGCAGCCATCGTCGCCGTGGCGGGTCTGGTGCACAGGGGCTTGTATCGCTTTGAAACGGCGTTCGAAAGACATATAGATGTACAGACCCTACCCTAGTACTATATAAAAGGAAAGGGATGTAACGAGGAAACCACCCCCTCCTCGATCAAAGTTACATGTTACCGCGTAAAATATTTTTAAGGCCCCATCGAGGCCAACGGATCGAAGCCAGATGATTTCCCTACAAAATGAGCTATAAATGGTCACAATCGGATCATTCTTTCAAAAGTTATACGCTACGAATCATCGCAAACAGCTACCTCCGCAATTTCACGCCAAAATCATGGATCACCCAATACGGCGAAAACTCACCTTTTAAATTCGTTTATTAATTCCAGCCACGTTGGCAGCACCAGCGCTGGGCTGGATTCGATCGGCCGCGGTATTCCGAGGGTCGGAAAACTTATTACAACATCTACATGTCATTTTTTCGACAGTAAGCAAGCATTTTCACCAAAATAGCCGGCAATCCTACTCACATGTCGGCCATAAGCGACCTTGACATTCAAGTGAACTGAGCAGATCCGCACAAACAGACTCGGGCCATCCGATTGGCCATTTCCACTGTATATTTTGTTTCCAACCAGTCGGATGGCCCGAGTCTGTTTGTGCGGATCTGCTCAGTTCACTTGAATGTCAAGGTCGCTTATGGCCGACATGTGAGTAGGATTGCCGGCTATTTTGGTGAAAATGCTTGCTTACTGTCGAAAAAATGACATGTAGATGTTGTAATAAGTTTTCCGACCCTCGGAATACCGCGGCCGATCGAATCCAGCCCAGCGCTGGTGCTGCCAACGTGGCTGGAATTAATAAACGAATTTAAAAGGTGAGTTTTCGCCGTATTGGGTGATCCATGATTTTGGCGTGAAATTGCGGAGGTAGCTGTTTGCGATGATTCGTAGCGTATAACTTTTGAAAGAATGATCCGATTGTGACCATTTATAGCTCATTTTGTAGGGAAATCATCTGGCTTCGATCCGTTGGCCTCGATGGGGCCTTAAAAATATTTTACGCGGTAACATGTAACTTTGATCGAGGAGGGGGTGGTTTCCTCGTTACATCCCTTTCCTTTTATATAGTACTAGGGTAGGGTCTATACATCTATATGTCTTTCGAACGCCGTTTCAAAGCGATACAAGCCCCTGTGGTCTGGTGTACGTAGCGGCTAAGAAATCTTTAACCAAATAAGTCCCAAAGTTACCCCACCAACCACCAGGGCCGTTTTATTATCAATATGCTGCTGATAGGGGGGTACCCCCACATGCATATGGGGGTGTGTGGGGGGCACATGAACTTTAGACTCCGGGGGTGGCGCCACTATACCCTTTTCACGTGGTGGGATGTGTGGGATATAGGGGGTGTTAATATCGGGGTTGATACCCAACTTTTGGTCCGCCGTGGCTATGACTATTTTGTTGTTATAACCCACCACTTTTTTTATTCTCAGTTGCATATCACTCGGAGCCATGTACAACCCCACGCCGAACACGTAATTGACTTTCGATCTGGCGTATTCTAACACGTTTTGGTAACGGTCGATGGCCCTCGGGAGATCAACTGGAGAATTGATAGCATCCTCAACGTTGGAAACGAATTGTGTCTGAGCGTCGTAAGCAGTTCCCTTACCGAGGATGTTGGAACGCGTCATCGACTGCGCACCCAACAGCGCCCACACGTACGTTCGAATCGAGTCGTTCAAGCGTATTGTACCAGCACGAGTGAATCCTTTCGATCATTTTAGTCCAGGCTGTGGCTGCATCAGGATTGGTTTGCTTTATACAGCTGACATGGATCTTTTCATTCGTTGTGGGGCCTGTAAATGTATGACGGTTTGGCTTGTATGAACCATCTTTAGAACCGGCATAATATGTTCCGGACCTGTAGAAGTACACGAGAACTATACCGAGACCATGGTTCACACCAGGAAGGCGAAAGTCTTTATTCGTTGGAATCTCAAACTCCCCACAAACACGTTCATAAGCGCGTCTATCATAGGGGTTATTCGTCATACTCCACGCTTTATCTTGGGGAAGAGGAGCACTTATTTCCTTCAATATTCGTCTTGTTTGATAATAAATATGAAACAAAATAACCGCCTTACTCAGTTCATCTATACCGTAGTCTGGTGTCACACCCGACCCTGTCGTCGCACACCACACAGCAAAGTTGAGTTGGTTCTGCCAAAACTGCATTGGGTTTTGATTCCAGTTTACCACCGCCTGCGCGTTATTAACGGACACGATATAGTTTTCAAAGATATCAATAAAGGTTGTTTTAAACCCCGTACCATCTGCATTCACCACGATTTTCAAGTGAGCTAAATCCATATTATAATATATAAATTATATATTATAATATGTACATAACACTTCCAGGAATAACGAGCGGTGAGGCCGTTCAGCTGACGCACGCAATCGATAACACGTCAGGTCAACTCGAAGTCGCACTCTGCGATATCACCTACCTACCGCAATGGACTAACATTAATATCAGCAACAATAAGCTGTTCGTCAGTGGAACTCGCAGTCAAATAACTGACGGCTACTACAGCGTGTGCTCTCTAAACGACGAGGTCTTCAAACCCCTGGGAGCCGAACTCAAGATAAACGACTCAAACGGTACAGTGGTGTTAATCAACAACGGAAGAAACCCCTTAAGGCTAGGCCGACCATTAGCGAGGATACTCGGTATGTCTCCTGACGAGATAAAACCAACAACAACCGTCACAGGCACGAAGTTACCCGACCTAGTACCGTACCGAGAGCTGTACATTCATCTCGATCAGGTGAGCACAACGTACAACATTCAAGGAGGTCACCCTTCCACTATACTGAGAGCAGTGCCGGTGAAAACTGAGAAATACAACGACGGTAGAACCGAGTCGTTTTCACCACGGCAGTATAAGAGATTAACCCAGGGCAACATACCTGAGCTGACAATATCGGTGTTAGATATAAATCATAATCCTGTAAATATAGGATACCTCAGCTTAACGCTTCATGTAAAATGACCAGCGCACAAGGGCCCGGAGTGAAAAAATGCGTTAATATCGGGATCTCCGACCTCGGAGACACGCGCGGTTTCGACGCTCCCGGAGTAGATGGTAAATCGTACGCCTTGCAACTGAAAAACAACATTTACAAACGCGTTGAAATCCCCTCCGGTGGAACCTTAAGTGATATAGTAGATACCACAAGAGCAACAGTCAACACTAAGTACACCCTTGTCAACACCGGTAATAATAATTGGATAATATACCCATCGTTCGGGGGTAAACTGTTCGACTTAGACGATGTTGAGAGCACTACCGTTGCCCGAAACAAGCCATATATGCTCGTCTTCACCGAAGATGACAAGTGGGTGTTGTTACCCGATAACGACTGGTTTCTCAATATTAAACTCGTCTCCCCTTACGTGTTCACGGATAACAAAGACAACCACCTAAACAAAGTCGTGAACAATGGAACCCTGCTCGTGGCTTACGTCCCAACTCAGAGACGTAGCGTAGTCGTCAGCCCAGTCAACACTATAGCAGCCCACATGCTATCGAGTAAACCAGCCATACAAAACGTGAAATTGCAGTTGGTGTCTGAATTCGAAGGTGTGGTCACTATACTAGAGGATCTACCGGCAAACTCAACACTGGTCATCAAAGTCTACCTAGGGGAACCATCGGGGAATGATGTCGAGATCGTGAAGGGGATCAAACTCGGGTGGGTGAAACGACACCAGTATCAAGTTTGCAACGTTTACGTGCGGGTGGGTGTCGGCTCCAACACCAGTCTGCAGGGGGTCAACGTGATCGTGGAAAACAAGATATCACTAATCAATATCTTCCTGCCTGACAACATACACTTCATGGGTATGAAGTTCACCCCTGAATTATTATCAGAAAACCAGTTGGAAATTATATCGTAATAGTATAATAATGACCAGTCATCATCCCAACACTACGCTTAACGACTTAGGAGATACGGAGGGCTTCGATCAGCCTGGTGAGGAAGATGAATTATATATCCTGCACTTCAAAGACAACGTGTACAGACGGGTGTCGTTATCAGATTTTAAAGAGCCTAAATGGCTGATCAACTTAACGTTCACCTCACCTTATATCACATTAAAAGATGGGGTGGAAGAATTGGAGTTGGTCTCTAAGATTAGGAATAACGGTATCTGGCGTGGGGATTTCATTTCGGAGAGTGAATTATACATGATAACTCTTGGTATCGAAAAAAATATGTTAAAGTCTATAAAAAAAAATAAATTAACATTTAGCAATAATGCTTATAGTAGATATCTTGATAGAATAGTACTCCCTTTCACACTCATCATAGAAGTCTTCTTTTCCTATTCAGGTAATGAAAACGCCTCAAGCGTACACCAAATTTTACCCGGGGTGTCAATACATTGGTTTGACGAACACCTAGACCAATATTGTCGTATTGTTATACAACGGGATACCTACGCGGACCCTATAAACCGCTTAATAAGCCTCAGTGGCGTTTTTATTACAACAGGAAATTCTATTAGCCTCTCACCTATTACCCTGACTAATAAGCTAGATCTTGTAGACTTCAAATTCATTAATAGACTTTTAACTGAAACCCAATTAAAATATCTTTCAAAATATATATTATAGGATGGGTCTGTACCCAGTCGTAGAGGAAGTAGCGAAGACGCTGGAAACCGTAGATGGGTTCCGCTTGAGGCAGTTATGTGATGTGAAACGTCAACTAGAACAAGACCGTGACACGCGGAAAGCACTATGTAAAAAGTACAATAGAGCTTTCAATATCGTGGACGGGGCTGACACTACCCTTATGGCAACCAGCATGGGACTAGGGGCGGCAGGCATTGGGTTGTTAGCTACCATCGTGGCCGCACCTATAGTGCTAGGTATTGAAATAACAGCTGGGGTGGCAGGGTTGGCAGGGTTGGCGCTTAAGTTAGTATCACGCAGACTTAATCGTAAGGCATTGAAACATGACGAGATCAGGGTTCTGGCCGAAGCAAAGCTGAACACAGTGAGTGAGCGAATTTCCACGGCACTCTCTGATAGTAAGATCTCAGAAGAGGAGTTTCGTTCAATCCTCTCTGAACTCAAAAAATATAACGGAATGAAACAAGATATTCGATCCAAGTCTCGTAAGTCTGCTATCAGCGAGGACGAGAAAAAAAAGTACATAGAACAGGGGATACAAAAAGCCCAGCAAGCCTTTATTATGAACACCAAAGAGATCGTAGGCGGTTCACATTAAACTGTTTCATCGATATAAACATGACATAGGCACAGACGTTAAGTAGTAGGGGGAACACGAGGGCGATAGCCGTAAGCGAGCCACCGATCCTATATGGTCAGTCAAAACTTACAACATAGATAAAGTGGATATGAAAGCCGACGAACCTAACTTGTACTACTTGAGGGGTGGGCCGGGTAGGGGGTTTGTAAGAGAAGAATTATTGATCGTACCGTACGGCACAGTGTTACCTCCAACCAATACACGGTAAACTGTTTCATAGACACCCAACCTTTTTGTAGTAGGGGTAATAGTAGCAAGATCTAAGGTCCCAACCAAAGCCTTATTTAGTAAATAAGGCTTTGTAGAGACATTTCTTGAAAGTGAGCCAAAACCCCTATTCCCTATACTACTGCCAGGTAGGAATCCCCGACTCTTGGAACCAGCATGGAACACAATCAGTCGCTCTCCCTTCCCAAGTGGTAATTTTCTGGCACAGGACTCTGAAGAGGAACTAGCAAACCATTGTGTCCCTGTGGTATGGGAAGCATTTACCCATGTTTCGTCTAAATATACAGGCTCATAACCCTTTGTACATTTCTTTCAAATAGTGCGTAAGTACTGGTTTCTTAGTTGAACAATATCAATCCTCTCGCACAGTGCACGTCCATTTTCTAAGCCTACTTTTTTGTAACGGAAACCAACTTTGTGATGCAACTTCCATAACTGATATTTTGAAATGACCAAAGAATGATTTGTCTCCATATGCTTTTTCAGAATACGCAGGGAGACAAAGGTATTTTGTTTATAAAGAGACTTAATGGCTTTTCTAACCAGGTGTTGATGAAATGAATCGACTTTCTCACACTGTATGGGTCCCCTCAGTTGTGTCCGTGCAGGTTGAATCGGTACAGTTTTTCAAGATAGCTTTTAACTTCCCTTCCGTCATCCCAACAGCACGTGCAGTTTGTAAACGATTATACTTAGTCAAAGCATATTGAGGCCTACCCATTTCACCTTCGTTCTCAACAAAGTTAAATACTTTGCAAATAATTGACTTAGCATCGTCAGGCCCCCCTGAGTAACTGAAGGAATTACGGCAAATTTGAAGGAATTGCATCTCAAATGTAAACAAACGCAACCCACTCACGAAACAATTGCAGCAATAGCGGTAATAACAGAAACACAACACTCCTATCGAAAAAAATGTTGGTAATACTTGAAACAAGATCGGCCACCTTCAGAGATTTCTCGGCTCATTTCCGTGATTTGTCGGTCGCATTCTGAAACTCACACATCAAAACATGGCGTCACTGGAAGTAGCAACCATCTCGGTGAGTTTTGTTTTTAGTTTCTACTGTTTTCATAATTATCCATCTTTGACCACCCGTGTTGAATGCGTTTAGGTATGAGGTGTTGTCGGAGCTATAAATTATTTTTCTAGGAAAAGATTGTCACTGCGAAAGAGCGTCATAAGTCATGCCACCTGAGGTTGTTTACGTCTGAACATCGGAAGCATCCAGGGGCATGACTTATGACGCTCTTTCGCAGTTTGACAGTTTCTTATAAATAATCAAATGATTGCATTGTATCTATTTTTGATTTGCTATATCTTGATACAATATTCTTCCCCTGAACATTCTAAGCGTATTGAGCTATTGTAAGCAATAATTACACGGCTGGATGCTAGAAAATTTCCTAAAATGCTACGCTGTGTAAAATTGGAATTTTTCTTTGTTTACATTTCAAACAAGCGTAGTCCTTCAGCGTAGTTTTCATACCATGTATATTTTGTTTCGTATTATCTAGATAGTTGGTATTGGTGACAAAGACCATTTGTAGTTTGATTCTAAGATGTTTGGGGAATTCAATGATGCATTTCTCACAGCTGACTATGAAATCTACATGATGTAATAGGTGTCTCAATATATAACCAGGACATTCAGAGTTGAAAATTTTAAAGTACATTTGACAAATATTTAAGGAAAATTTAAAGTCAAATTTAGAAGGGTCGATGTACTGGGAAAGTGCACTGACCAAGTAATCTAATTTTTATGGATTCACTTTTCTTGGGGGAATGGCAATTCCTCTGAAGTTACAAACTGGGACCTTGCAATTCTACATAATTAGGTGGATGGACATTCGGATACTAACAGTCAGTTTGTCAATAAAAGGGACACAGAGGTTCCAAAATAATTTGTTTAAGTATCTTCTGGCACCTACCAGTCGGAAATATTATTTGATATTTTGTCAGATATGTCAATGTTTGGTTGATGGATGGCTTAAAGTTAATTAACGAAGATATTTTATACTCGGAGAATTTGATGGTACCATGTAAAGTCTCGGAAAGAGACTAATGAAAGTAACGAATTGTTCATGCAAGATTCATACAGTATATGTTGTGTATAATTTCCGCACGCAGATATCACATAACTTTCAAATGCATCATAAATGCCTTTCTTATTTGTACTGTCACCGTAGCACAGTGCTCCTATCACTTCAGCCTAGTGTGTGATATTACTTCCCTTGATAGTAACCTAACCATCTGAAGTTCAAAACCCGCTTTTCACTGAAACTTTTGCAGTTTTCTTAAATTTGTTATATATCCCAGCACCACTTTCCAGTCATGTGACCATGAAAAGCATGTGCGGTGCTGGGATCAGCCTCTTGTACAGATATCTTGTCAAATGTTTTCAATATTTCTAAATGTGATATTAGGTGATATCATTATATTATGGCTGTTATATTAATGGCCGAGTAATATTTACAGTTTTCCATACATCATCCATTGGCTAATGATAATGTCAACATCTGCCAACCCACAACGCACCATTAAACCCTGTGGATGTGAGTTTTTGGTCGTTTGTTTTTCTTGCGTCTACACTAATTATTAAGATTGGGTACAAGTCATTTTTTATATGACGTAGGACATTATTTCACGGGGAGCAGCCTACATTGTCATGACTTCTATTTTGTTAGTTGTCTGGTGAGTGGTGCGCGATTCTGGACCCCACCTTTGACTTGAGAGGTTCTCTTTGTATATTGAGAGAATGGCTCAGATGAACTTATAGTATCAGAAGTTATACGAGAAACCAACCAGTTCTTCCAGGACGTTGTAAACTAATGTTGTGCTTAGACCAGAAACTAGGAAATATCTGAGGACCTTTGTTTCTGAAAAACTATTCCAAAAATAAAAGGACTTGAATGCCATACTGGACTTATCCTTGAGTATGCCATCAAGCTACATCATCCCAGACAAAGAGTGAAGGAAATACAGATTGCCTAGGGAGAAGGGTATAACACCCCGACACCCTCAGGTAACACTGGCCTTCTCGAAACATGACTTCGTAAGCACTATCCAATATGGTGGTAAGCGCACTTCGGCGTTCGTGTAAGTGTATTTTCAAAAACATCCCAACCGATTCTGGGTTCATCTGCGACGTTTCAGAATTATCATTACTGATTTTCACATTTCAAAACATACAGCAGATAACGCTCTGAATAGCCATTTTGCGTAGTGTGAAAAATGGTGACATTTACGATGAAGCCTATGTTGAAAGGCAATTTGAAGCACTTTTGTTTGGTCTGAGATAATAGTGGATGGTATCAGGAAATGGGGAATTTTCCGCAGAATTCAAAGCTCTGAAGTATATATATGTGCGTGGTATATTTAGAATTTTAATGGACTTCAAAGGGAGGGGTGAAGAGGAGGGACATATACGTCCCTGTGGCATCCAGGGGGTTAATCCACAATGTCCTAGCCTGAGGCAAGTTAAAACAATTTCATCTCTGCCACTACGCTGACGAATTTTAAGATGTGTATGTTCACTGCAGGACAAGTAGTGTACATATACCTATCTACCTGTAGTTTGCCAAGAGGCATTTATTAACAATGAAATGACAAATCAGTAATCTCTTGGAATGGGCTTATTTGAGTGAATATCTGGCTGTGATCTGTGGCAAGCCATTTTAGCAAGTGTGTCAACTACTTTGTTCAAAGCTACACCAACATGTGCAGGAATCCAAACAATATCACAGCTGATCCACAGGGTCAGAACAGTATCAAGATACAAGATGTAGTATATAATTTCACTGCATGGACCTTGGACAGCTGATTGAATTGCTTGTATAGCTGATAACGAATCAGTAAGAATTATTGCTTTATGCTCATTATCACGAGACTTAAATCCCAAACAGGAACCATCCATCTATTGCGGTTCCCACTAATCCTTTTTATTTTGGCCCAAATAGAAGACAAGGAAGTATGTCTGTTTATTGCAGATATATAGGAACCCCAACTGCTGCGTTCTAAAGATCATACAAGCCGCTGGAATTCAGCCTGCTTTCCGCGAAAGTGTTGTAAGTCAACCGGTAAGGATGTCCTGTGAAGTCAGTTGTAGGCCTTTTGTCGAGCTATATCAGCTTTGTCCCAATCCTTATTCTACCAATACTGAGTATTTTGACTATTTGGCTTTCCAGAAGTTTTACCAATAGCTCTTTCTGAGATTTTAGTAAGAGAGAAAGTTAGATTATAATTTGAACTTTCAACGCCATCTGTAAGCAGATCACACATTATTTCATTTGAACAAAGTTCAACAAATTTATGCCAGTTTGCAGATTTAAATCTCCATCTAGAAAGTCCTAAGGCATGTGTTGGAAGAGGTTTAAATGATATTTCAGTGAAAACTGGAGAGTGATCACTCCCCAGACTGTCATTTTGATAAACACCCCTGCGACATTTGTGGGATAATGTAGGCAAAACAAGAGTAAGATCCAATGCTGACAAAGTAAAGTTACCAGTATTTATACGGGTCATTTCGCCAGAGTTTAGCAATATCAAACCTGTGTCATCCAAAAGATTTTCTTCTACTTGACCAGCATGATTTGTAGGCCTGCTCCCCAACAGTGCATTATGACTATTAAAATCACCACATGTCAAAACTGGTGTGGCTACAGAATTTGTCAGCATTTTATAATCATCTAGAGATGGCGTACCATTGCTTTATATATTAACAATGGTTAGGAATAATTTCTCATTTAAGTCAATTTGCATAGCATTTGCTACAAAATTAAGTTTCGGCAAGGTATGGCTATTACACGTTAAATCCGATTTAACGAAAATAGCACAACCGCCACTTTTGGGGTTTCTAGTCTCAGGATCATATTCAATGTGAACTCTTCGCATGCAAACATAACTATTAATTTTGAACCGACACTCAGGGCAGAGATAAGTTTCTTGAATGCATATTACATCCGGTTTGAATTCTAGTTTTCCAAGAAACACCTAAAGATGAAGACCATGTGCAACAAAACTCCACTGCAGAATAATAAGTAGCAAGATAGCGCTATCCATCATGATTTATCAATGGAGAAACAACGGAAGATACCTTGAGATATATCAATTTGGAGATGAGACTGCAGCAGACATAATACCGTATATTTGGTCTTTACGGTTTTGAGCATCAAAGCTGACTGTGATAACCTCTAGCAGTAATGCAACAAGATTTTCAGTTGGGAAGTGCTGCATTCGCCAGATAGGCGTGTAGACTGTGAATGATCCAGCAATCTTATTTACATTGATAGGACACTGACAGGAGCATTTAGTTGTTCTGTTCCAACCCTGAGTGACCTTCACTGAAGGTCGACTTATTGCAACTTGCTGAGAAGATGAAACAACTGGCTGTTTAGGACGACCTTTGACAACATTTGCAAAAGACACAGGCATAGTAGTGTTGTTCTCTTTGACCATTTGTATGGCTTCTTTATAAGGAACTTTGTTCTCAACTTTCATCCGCTTCCTTGTCTTTACTACAACCTCTATAGGCAGCGCTGTGTTTTCCTCTGCAAATTGAACATTTCAAGGTATCTTTAGAGGGACAGGCATCATAGGCATGATCCCCACAGCAGCGAGCACAAACCTGAACTGTACTTTTACAATTGGTTGATGCATGGCCGAAATGCTGGCATTTATAACACCTGAGGGCTGGTGGTACATACGTTCTTACCTTGAAGGACTGATAGTAAATGTATACATGCTCAGGGAGTGTAGTACTAGCAAAAGTGAACAGAACTGATAATGTCTGCTCTTTTTCCCTACCTCTGGTCAAACGTTTAGCATCAGTAACTTTGAACGATTTCAACTGCTCAACTATTTCATCTTCAGAAATATCCAGATCGATATTGTAAATGACACCTTTTGTTTCTCGCAGACTTTTGTTGACATAAGCTTTGATTTGTTTCCCACGAATTCGGCTCAATGAGAGAGCCTTTTTGGACTGCTCAGCCCATCTGCAGTTTAACACAATGTCACCTTTATCCAACCTCTTTAGACTATGGATATCACCAAAATGTTTTTGAATGTCTTTATGGGACTGACGGATTTCAAACTGACACTAGTGTTGACTGAGGAAAAAATAACAATGGGCTTCAAATTTTGTTCATTAAAATTAAATTTTGTCTGAACATCACGATCATGTTTTCATTTTGGATGTTTAGCCAACATATCACTACATTTCTCAGCGAATTCGGAATGAGTGGAGTTTTCCTCAAAATCATCAGGAGCCGACCAATTGGCTGTAAATTCCCCATCAGAATCTGAATTCAAATCTATCACTGTTGCTAAACAAGAGTAATCCGCATAGTATGTTCTGCACAGACAAAACATGCCAAACACATGCACAAAGTCGTGCTCAGCCAAATGTGCACATAAATTTCATGAGCACAAACTTAGAACTAAAGGCAATTGCAAAATATAATTACTAAATTAATTACCAAAGCATGTTTCACCAACTATGCTTATGGTACAACACAAAAAAACACCCCCAACTAACCACTATAAATCTCAGTGAGAACAATCTACACAGGAACACTGACTCAGAGAGCGAGATGAACATGTCTGTCCTCGTCAGCAGACCAAGCAAGTTTCCAACATAAAACAACCTCCACTGTGCAATTACCTCCCCTTCCTTGTCACAAATCTTTCCAGAGCATAAGGCAGAAAGCTGGAGAAGAGCCACAAACAGGCCAAAGTCCAGAAAGGTGGATGAGGAGGACTAAACAGTACGTGAGAATGTAAGCTTGTTTTAATCTGAAAAACCCATGATTTAGCTTACATTCAACCATACTTATGCTTTATCTGTTGGCAGGAGGTGTGGGAGAAGGCCCAACCACATAATTGCTTAACTCATTAAGGCCGAGAGCCACATATATGCGGCAAATTAATTAGCTTCTCACAGCGAGAGCCGCATATTGGGGGTAATAAAAAGCACCTCTTATTCAGCGAGAGCCACATATTGGGGGTTATGAAAAGCACCTCTCAATCAGCGAGAGCCGCGTATTGGGGATTTTACATTTTAAATTCGTACATTACCTATAATTTCAATCAATTTAGCAGTAATGATCAAAGATTAACCTTTCTTACGAGAGAGATTACTTTCTGTGTTAATCAGAAGAACTATTAATGTGTTTTGATAACAATTGCTTGCAATGTCGGGGGCTTATACAGGCAAATGAACACATGTCTGCGAGAAAAGGGATTATGAGATGTTGTTACAGGAGGTACGTGTTTGTTACTTGTCATTGGGAGTGAATACTAAGATACTATGTTTGCACATTGATTGAATTAACGGTGACAAGGTTACGAAACCTTCTTCTAAATTAAATCATTCATTCATTAATTGTAATAGTTCATATAATGAATCATAGACATAAATAGCACTACTGTATTACACTCATGTTCGTGTAGATTTGAAAAAAACAAAGTTGCTAATTTAGACCTAATTCATTTGCGACTATTGATTTTTAAAGTTGACAATAATACATAATCGAATATGAAGTGATAACTCTTGCATCTACTCATAATATACATATATAGTACACATAAACCATACAAAGGTAACTGGGGTATTTTGTTCAAGCTGTTTCATGCTTATTTGAAATGTGATTTTTCAATGCAATTTACATAAGCATTGTGTAAGAAACGTTTGTATTTGATCTCTGTAATTATCTTATCCTGTGTAATGATCACTTGTATCAGATCCATCGTCAATAAAAGGAGGAGAATATATCAGTTACGGAATTGATGCATATAATCATTCAATCAGACAACACTAAATATATGAACACCTCTTTTAACCTCCAAATAACAGCCTCTGGTCGAATGCATATCCAGGTAAACTTTTGTCCTGTGACAAGTGTAAAACGCTTATGCGCTGTTACATCATTGGACAACCTGTGTTGTGGAGTCACGCCCATTGCCAATCTTCTGAACCTCGTTTGCTTTCAAAACAAATATAAGTATGCCCATCTTCATAAATATTTGGGGAGATTCAACTACAAGTGTATACATCACAATAAATCAGTATCGTGTTACTTTTTTGAATTCTATAATACATGAACTTGAATTATGATATTTATTCATAACAACGCACAGATTATATTGAAATGTTCAGCAAGAGATTATGTTTGATGTACAAGTAGTGTGGACAACCTGTGTTGTGGAGTCACGCCCATTGCCAATCTTCTGAACCTCGTTTGCTTTCAAAACAAATATAAGTATGCCCATCTTCATAAATATTTGGGGAGATTCAACTACAAGTGTATACATCACGATAAATCAGTATCGTGTTACTTTTTTGAATTCTATAATACATGAACTTGAATTATGATATTTATTCATAACAATGCACAGATTATATTGAAATGTTCAGCAAGCGATTATGTTTGATGTACAAGTAGTGTGCGCAAAAAGTATACGCAAATAAATACTATCTCTACTCAATGATTGGATTGGGTTATCCGGGGTAAAAATAATCGGATTGTAGCGCTTTGAACGCTTAGAAAAAAATAAACTCGTCAAAGTGCTTGTTAGTCCTACGTGTACATTTCAGGCATCCTTACGATTATGTATGTTCACGATACCCAAAGTTTTTCATGATAGCTAGAGTTGATAAAGCCGAAATCTAGCATATCGACTGGTCAACGATCTAACCAATAGTCAATCTGTATCCAAGCTGTCTAGTGACCGAACGTACTCTTCAGAAATTTAGCTCACGCCCCATCACCTGTCATTTCCAATGTGAAAGGTATCTCATGATACGATTGGTCATAGATAACAAATCAGGGACTATATTGAACAGTTAAGATACAAAACGTCCTATTCGGGAACTTTGATGACGCCCATCCCATGACCCTTTGTCTTATGTATGTGCAAGGAATAGCATTATACAATATGTATGCATGTATGGTCGTATATTTTCTGCGTTAAATCTAGATGAACCAAAGCGACAAACTGAATCTGTTATATGTAAGTCACAGACTAGCTTATTAGTACTTCCCTTAAAATATTCAGTATACACTAGCAATGTATCAGCAAAAACGCTTCTTTCATAGATTATTATGCATGTGCGTAAATTCGTCTTTACTGCCATTGACATAGATGTTTTGAACAATTTAATCTCTCACAATGATATGAGAGGGACATCATTTGGTTTAAGTATGTCTTACATACAATGAAACGGACTGGCAAACGTCGAGACATCAAATGCGGATGTTCAAGCTGTGATGTGTTTTTGTGCGTTGACTGTTTTGAGGCCTACCATAAAGACTTGTTCCAAAGACAATAATGCTTTATGCACTAGTTGTGTTGTACAAATGGTACGGTATACCATTCTTGTCAGCTGTTGGGCATAATGTGTGAAGCCCGCACGATACTGCTAGAATATAGCTGAAATCGCTGTAAAACTAAATTCACTCATTCTTTTCAATTGTTGCATTTCAGTCGTTATTCTTTTACGTGTCCAAAATACTGAGACATGTGTGTTCACCATCTGAGAACGAATACACTCATCATAGTGTCAGTCTACTCCCATATGCCTTATGTGTTTCTTTCATCCATCATTACAGTAACTGATGTTATGTTTACAATACACAAATTGTTGCATGATAGTTGATACAGCCGTAACACAACATAGCCATTGGTCAACGATAAAGCCAATAATCAATCTCTACCCTATCACTTTGAGTGTCCAAACATGCTCTTCAGAAATGTAGGCCACGCCCCATCACCTTGCCCTTTCTATGTGACAGGTTCTCACGATACGATTGGTCAAAGTATCAGCCAATATAATGAGTAACTGAGATATAATGCGTTACATTCGGGATATTTTATCCCATCACATGACGGGAAGCTTTGTTTAGCATCGAGTAATGAGAAATGTATCATGCAGTATGTATGTGTATGAATGGTGATGTATGTTTGCAGCGTTAAGTTAAGATGAACAAAGTGACAAACTATAAATGTCTATATGTTCCATGTTACTTACACACCTATTGATACTTTCCTTGAAATAGTCAGTAAGCACGAGCAATGTATTGGCAAAAAATCTAGACGATTATAATGTAAGCCCTCCCCCCCCCCCCCCCTTTTTAAAACTCTATTATAAATAATATATTATAATTCAGTCCATACGATGAGACAGACAGGAGGAATTTGTATATTTGTTCATCTCGTACGTACAAAGACCGCGTAGGTGTTGATAAAAATACCGCACACACTGGCAAAGGGGTATGAGAGACACAGGTAATAAATTACATGAAATGCTGTAATATATGTATTCACATCGGCCTCTTTCCCATTTACATCTTTACGACACAATTAAATAATCAGTACTTGTTTGTGAGACTAGACAGTTTCCTGTCATATCCGAGACCTGCCAGGGAAATCAGGCATGATTAGCACTAATTAGCCTCGTCGCAGCAATTAGGCAGTCAGCGAGGGGTGCCAGGTGTTGGGCAGCGGAGCGGCTCCAGGGCTTAATGAGTTAAAGGAAGTTTAACGTACCCCTAGTGACAAATAGTATTCACAGACTTCACACTACATACACAATGGCAACAATCAACAAGAGCATCAGGCAGACCAGCTGTGTATGTTATCAAGTAGGAAGGCAAGGAATGATGGAGGATTTAAGTATCAACAGAACTTCACTACGAATGACGAAGATATAGCATGAGTCTCACCTGAGATAACGATGTCCAAAATGTGCAATAACCAAAGAAACTAAAACATAACAAGCTATGGAGAAAACCATGGGATCGCAAGGCTGTCATGCAATAAAGAACAAGAGTGACCATGTCCTGTCATAGTCATAAGGAGTGGAGCAATCATATGGACATGGACGAAAATCCTCAAACTACTAAGACGACTCAGTATCAGCTCTATCATAGTCACCATAATGATCAAAACTGCCCCATTCATCTGTGGAGTAGGTCTGCTTGAGCACATTGATCCTTCTGTACAGATTGACCAGAATGCTCCAGCAAAGTATCCCGCTGATGTGATGAATCACTGCTCACACGAGAATGATGCAGTTGAGAAGGTGTGTTGACTCGTATCCTAGATTCCTCCTTAGCTGGAGTAGGCAATGATGAAACCACATTCCAGTAGATCGTAATTGCATAGTGTCAGTATTTTCAGCTGACACCACCTTTGGACACTTTATTGCACAAAATGCACTTCAAGTCAACAGAACATGGAGCATAGCTATGCTTTTCAAGGCAAGACAGACAGTTGCTGTAGGGGTAAGCCTTAGGGAGTTTCTTTTGACGCAGGGAACATGAAGCCATGCTTCAGTCCAAATATTGTGTAAAAAAAAAAAGACGAAAAAAAAAGTTCAACTTAAAAAACAGAAGGTCAACAAAGAAGTAACCAAGAAAAAAGGTTCATGCCAAGAGAGACGGTAGCCAAAACTTTGTTACACAACAACACTTTCAACAAAGGAAAAATACAGTGCTTTATTCTACACGTCCTACAGGTGCGGAGTGTAGGAAAGACTTGTGACAGGGAAGGGGAAGTAATCGCACGAGTGTCATTATTTAGTGTTTACACTCATTTCCACTTGATTTGAGGTAGACAGCAGAACAGGTAGGCATGAGCATAAGAACAGCTGAATGTAAGCTCAAACATAAAATTGAAAGAAAAGTTCAAAGCCTAAAAAGCACATCTATATGATATGGAGAGGCAGTATATTTAGAAACAAACACGCCCCAGAAACAAACTTTACCCTTCATAAAGACCAAGTCCAAACTGTTGCCATGACAACAGAAAAAATATAATTGACAGAGTGGAGATGCATTATTGGTTTCAAACAGCTACCACGTTCATCTTGAAATGTGAGTTGTAACAGAATTCCCATAAAACATTTTTGATCACTGATGATAAATATGTAATTTTCTGAATAAAACTGATGTTTTATACTTATCCTGACTCGTGCTTATTATGCTTGTCTCCTCCCTCCATACAAATAATAGTGGAACACTTGAAATCCCTTGAAGTTCCCTTTTTTCCCCATGAATAGCCTCCCTTTATAGTTTGGCGTCACTCTCTCACTCAGGGGGACCACATTGTGTCAGACTTCTCTTCTTATGTAGACAGCTGACATCTTCATGTAGATGTATACTGACATACTAGCATTCTAGTGCAAATCTCCATCAAGATGTTCCTATCAAGACAAGTTGTGACCCTTCTTCATGTACAGGTATCTTCTGTTTACAAGTACAGTGTCATAATGGCTCATTCTAGCAAACTGATGCAGTTGTCTGTCAGACTTGTTTTTGTTCCTTGTAAACAAGGGTAAGTCCTGCATATCCTCTAGACTAAGGACTGTAGATAGTGCTGGGATATAGCGAGTTGAAACAGCGTTTTCTGAGTTAATAATTCAAAGGATGTCTGCTCTAAAGGTTTGTAGGCATCACTGATGAGATGTTATAAAATGACATTAAGATTCCAAGCCAGTGCCTTAAATTTCTTTTGTTGGTCTTGTAACTTGAAAGAGCATGGCAGAGCTAGTAGTTCGGCAGTTTTGACAGGTTTATGCCTGTTTTCATGGTGATAACTGCGTTAAGAGAAGCCATGGAAATTGATAGTGTTGAGCCAACCAAGTATCTAGTCTATCGTAGATGACAAAAGTATTCTGCTACTTGAGGATGTAAGGCCTTTGATACAGTGAAGCCCTTTCATCATACGTATATCTGAAATCACTTCAAGAATCGCACTAAGTGTGAGCTGATCGGCGTAAAGCAAAGGTTACTGCCCTTGTTGCTCCGGCGGAGTATCCTCTTTTCTTTAGGCAAGTTTTGATAAGGTCCCTTCTGGATGAAGATGGTGTGCAGACCAAGTTTGACCACTCTAGTAGTCTCAGGGATAGACTTTGTAGTTCTTGTGTGAAGACAGGAAGCCATTCTCTTGCTGGCCAATAGGGTTTGACCAAAATAAGTTGAGCGTTGTCGTCTGCTTGAACTGGAGGTGGAAACGGGTAAGTGTCTAGTCATTCCCATGCTAGAGGATCCGGCACTAGAGAGACAAATGTTGGTGGTGAGCAAGTGGAAAGTGAGCTTTAGTAGACTAATTGATCTTGTGGATCCTTGTATGTTTATGTAAAAAGCTACTGTGGAGTTGTCTGCGTGGACCATCAGCATTTTGTTACTCAGAATGCTCGACCAGTGTAGTAATTACTGTAGCGTTGATTACAGCTGTTATCTCCAGCTGACTGATGTGAAGAAGTTGCTCTTGGCTCATCCATTATCCTGCTGCAACTCTGCTGTTGTCGATACAGGGATGGGGAGCCTACTTCGACAACATAAAGATCAGTTTTGCAGGTTGGTTCTGTCAAATAGGATACTCCCTAACATTCGATTGGTGAGTCCATTACAATAGGCATGGCTTCAACTGTCCTTGTGAGCATTCAGATAATCCAAAATGGTAGAACAGGCCACTGAAAGTAACAACCATTGAATACGATAAATAGATAATATTGCCTTGATGATAGGTAACCATCCTTAAATTCGAAGGATGGTGGTTAGATAATCTGCCGAATGGATGAGATATCAGAGTTGTGGAAGGTGGATCATCTTGAATCTTTCGTGTTTGAGGACATAGTCCTTATTGAACTTTCTCATGTTGTAGATGAGACTGAATTTCTCCTTGGAATTCTTCTTTGGTACTAAGAAGATGAGGGCCTAGAAGCGGGGCATAAGATGGTCCTGATATATCTCCTCAACTGCACCTTTCTCCAGTAGTGACTTCATGTTTCCGTCTATAGCTTCCCTGCTTCTTCGTCTGCGTAGTTGAAGATGACAAGGTTGCTTGTCATAGCTGGTGTAGCCTTTAGCTGTATCCTGTAGCCTGTCCACAGTATTGGACAGTGTGATATAGTCATCCTGTAGAATTCCCTACATTTTCCCAATACTGCTGGGAATTGTCGAAGGTTGCATGGGAATGGCTGGGGCAGAAGAATCCAGTCGCTCCAAACCTGACCTTCAGCATTTCCTGCCTCTGGCACCTCTGGAGATATGGACTCTTCCAAAGGCCCTCTTTCGCATTTACAGTTGGAGTATTTCTTGTTTCTGTCTTATTGGACTTCTGAGATTTATTTGAGTAGAAGTGAGGCATCTGTCGAATAATATTTGTCAAAATATCTATTGACTTGATCATCATGACCTTGCATGACTTGTGTGTAACATTTCTTCAATTCCTCCACCAAAGACCAACAGTGCCGACCAAGGGGCTCTAAGTAATCTGGTGAACCTGGTGAATCTCTCGCTCCAGGTGCATCATGACAATGGTCCTTGTCTCCTCAAGAGAGTAAGTCCTGCTGATGTAGATGCCAGATGCTCGGAGATGAAGTGCTAAAGCTTCTGAGAAGTAGAGCAGACAGGATCATCCAATCCTCCTTGGTAGTGGGGTTCTTGAATCTTGATATGAGTACCTTGTTAATAGCCCTGGGCCATGCCAGTCCAAAGAAGGTATGTGTAGTAGTGTCCAGCTGTGCCATCTTCTTATCCTCCACTTTATAAGATCTGTTCCAGGATTCACTGATGAGCTTAATAGTCCTCATTCAATGTCTGGGTCTGTCATAAATGGCTCTATATGGTGGAGAGGGAATCTTCTGGTGTTGAACAGTGGGATATGTTGATTCTGATATTTCATACCTTTACTAAGGCTGCGCTGAGACTGGTACCTTAGAGATTGGTTCAGTTTGTGGGAAGGTGAGTCAGTCAAAGTCTTCAACAACCTACAGGTGAGAGCTTCCTTAGATGGAGATCAAATCCATTGGTGATCCAGGAAGTTACTTCCGTGTCTGAGAAGATGACATCATCTTCTGAATCCGAAAACAGTCTATTAATTATCTCCCAATTTGAAGAGCCATGTCTGACTGTATCCATACATGAATCCTTTTGTAATCCTCCATGAGAGACTACATTTGCGTATTCATTCACCTGTGCTCCTCACAAGGAAGAAGATCTGTGTCTGACAGTGATGATGATCCGTATCTTTATCTATAGTGTCCTAGAGAAAGACTCAATGCACCACGGTAAATCCTTCCTGCTGGAGTGCTGTAGGTGCGTGGACGCTCCTTCCTGCACTGCTACAGCTGAGCCTTCGGAGGTGAAGAACTTCACGAATATGAGCATTCATGCATGCAATATTCTTCATCCGAGGGTGCTTGTGTAGCCAGGTGTGGTGTATAATGTCCAGCCACTGGGCTGCTAGTCACAACAAGCACAGTTCTAGATGAGTGATGAAATTTATTGCAGTGTCAAAGTTGTGAGGAAGGCTGAAAAGAAAGAACCTCCCTCCTGTAAGAGTTCATGCAGAATGCATCATTTAAGACAAATAATTTTAAAACTGGTGAAGCACATGGTTGAAGACCATGGGCTCAGTCAGAGTTACAATAGCTGGCAGATATTTAGGTAATGAATGAAATAATATTGTAATTAAATATGTTTTTTTTACAATTATGAAGCAGTGAGATACCCTTATACTAAATAATGTTTGTTTGCAGAACAAAGTATACAGAGATAAGAATACTGAAATCTTCCTCACCTGAAAAGAGAGAACCTCCCTCCTGTAAGAGTTCATGCAGAATGCATGAGGAGGGCAGGTGAGGAAGGAAGTTAGACAAGAGGACAAAAAGGCCAATCAAAAGACAGGTAGCATCTGACAGGTGTCAAAGGAAGTCAGATGATAGAAAGTTATGTCAGATGGTGGAAGTTTCTAAAAATAGAGAAGGGGAAGTCCAGGTGAAGCTGGAGACATCAGAGGCTGCTAAGGGTATTGAAGATTGTAGATGTTAGTGGCTGACATTCAGCTGTAGACAAGGACAACATAAAATAGCACGAAATGATGACAATGACAATATGTATGACAATATATATACATAATTTATGGATATGATGAAACTGTGGGGGGGATTATGAGAGGATGGTATTTCTGTGGTTACAACTAGTGGTTATATCCACCACCCTGCTACACTTGCATGACTGCCATGTCTTTACAGAAGGCGACTGTCTTCTGAGCAGCTCTCTCTTCATCTGTTCTGTGAATTGCTTCATAAACAGCCCTGGCTTGAAGTTTTGCAGAGTATGCTGAAAATGCTAAGGGGTTGATGATGTGTCTGAGAATGCTGAGGCCTCTTTAGATCTTCCTAGTGCCTGCGAAGAATTGTCATTGCTACCATCTCTGGTAACGTTGATAGAAGGACCTCTGTTGAGTGATGCACTGATCTTGTTGTCGTAGCCGCAGACCTCAATAATTTTCAGACATATTGATAATATATAGGGACAAAAAGTCATATACAGCAAAAATTTGGTTCAACTTAAAGGATCGAAAATTCAAAGGATTTGTGTCATACATGGACCCCAGGTGTTTCTACAACCATTCACTAGGGCGATGCAGGAGAGTGTGACAAGCATGGTCAGTCAAATGACCAAAAAAGGAGCCAAACTGTAAAGGGAAGCTATTCATGAGTGAGTGTGACTTCCGTCCTCCTCCAAAAAGGGAACTTCAAGGGATTTCATTCGCATAGTGGAAGAAGACAAGCAAAATAAGCTCAAGTCAGGACAAATAATGGTTAGGGGTAGATTATTCATTCGATTTGTGAGAACATTCCCATTCTTCTACCCTCACTCTGGGTGGACACACTCTATCATGACACCATGCAACATTCCCATTCTTCTACCCTCACTCTGTGTGTCATTCTTCTACCCTCACTCTGGGTGGACACACTCTATCATGACAGTGTGCAACACTCCCATTTTTCTACCCTCCCTTTGGTTGGACACACTCTATCATGACAGCATGCAACATTCCCATTTTTCTACCCTCCCTTTGGTTGGACAAACTCTATCATGACAGTGTGCAACATTCCCATTTTTCTACCCTCACACTGGGTGGACACACTCTATCATGACAGTGTTAAACATTCCCATTCTTCTACCCTCACTCTGGGTGGACACACTCTATCGTGACAGTGTACAACAATCTCAGTCTCCTACTCTTCCTTTGGGTGGACACACTCTATCATGACAATGTGCAAAAAATTTATTCTTCTACTCTGACTTTGGTTGGGCACACTCTATCAGGTAAGAGGGCAACATTCCCATTCGTCTACCCTCCCTTTGGTTGGACATACTCTATCATGACAGTATGCAACATTCTCATTCTTCTACCCTCCCTTTGGTTGGTCACACTCTATCATGACAGTGTGCAACATTCCCATTTTTCTACCCTCCTTTGGTTGGACATACTCTATCATGACAATGTGCAACACTCCCATTTTTCTACCCTCCCTTTGGTTGGACATACTCTATCATGACAGTATGCAACATTCTCATTCTTCTACCCTCACTCTGGGTGGACACACTCTATCATGACAGTGTGCAACACTCCCATTTTTCTACCCTCCCTTTGGTTGGACATACTCTATCATGATAGCATGCAACATTCCCATTCTTCTACCCTCCCTTTGGTTGGTCACACTCTATCATGACAGTGTGCAACATTCTTATTATTCTACTCTCCTTTGAGGGGACACACTCTATCATGACAGTGTGCAACATTCTTATTATTCTACTCTCCTTTGGGGGGACACACTCTATCATGACAGTGTGCAACATTCTTATTATTCTACTCTCCTTTGGGGGGACACACTCTATCATGACAGTGTGCAACATTCTTATTATTCTACTCTCCTTTGGGGGGACACACTCTATCATGACAGTGTGCAACATTCTTATTATTCTACTCTCCTTTGGGGGGACACACTCTATCATGACAGTGTGCAACATTCTTATTATTCTACTCTCCTTTGGTTGGTCACACTCTATCATGACAGTGTGCAACATTCTTATTATTCTACTCTCCTTTGGGGGGACATACTCTATCATGACAGTGTGCAACATTCTTATTATTCTACTCTCCTTTGGGGGGACACACTCTATCATGACAGTGTGCAACATTCTTATTATTCTACTCTCCTTTGGGGGGACACATGTTTGCTTGGAGGTTAACAATAACTTACCATGAACTCCTGAAGGGGATCTTCCTGCTCCACTTTGTCTGTCAAATGCTGCAGCAGGGCTAGAATCACATCTTCATCATCCTCGGCCATTGACACCAAAGGGAGAGAATTGAGCCACTCCTCTGTGATCATACTTGGAACAGTGAGGGGGAGTTTGCGAATTTCATTGAAATTTGAATCCCCTGCAAATAGTTTATAATCACTATCATCAAATAGTACAGTGACACCGTTTGTCTCCTGAGTATTGTCATATCCAGGATTGTCACCACCATCCAACCATGGTATCGGTTCCTCTTGGGCCATGAAATGGGTGGAATGCTTCTCAGCTGAGTTGACAGAGGAATGATCAGTAACATTCTTGCCCCAACTGTTCACATCTGTCTGTGCCACACCACTCACATCTGACTGGGCATCAGTGAAGCTTGGAATCTGACCTGGTCTAAAAATACAATGTATTCTTGTATCATCTGTCTCTCTGTCACAGATTGCAATGACTGTCTCAAATGTATCAATAAGTCCCATATTGTGTGCTACTGTCATGTTGTGTGGTACTAGCAATCTCAAAGTCAAGTAGACTTTGACAGCAGACACAACATGACAGTTGACTTTGATAGCAGCACACAACATGACACTAGAATTTGACAGCAGACACAACATGACAGTAGACTTTGATAGCACAACACAACATGACAGTAGACTTTGATCGTATCACACAACATGACACTAGACCTTGACAGTAGATACAACATGACAGTAGACTTTGATAGCAGCACAGTAGCACACAACATGACTGCTCCGGGGAAACCCACCAGCTGTGCTGTTGCCAAAGAAATCTTCAAATGTTGTAAACTTGCATTTGCTGCAAATCTTCTAATATTTCAGCTATAGTGGTACACACAAGCAAGGTTTTGGTTCAAATCTTCTAATATTTTGATGAAATTCACAAGCAAAGAGCTTAAGTAAGTCTTTCAGTGGTACAAAGTTTTAGGAACCCACAAGCTAAGGAGAGATTATCAGGGCAGTTTGTTCGTATATGGGGGTGATGGCCATAAACTGAAGAGGTTTGTGAACAGTGTTTCATAGCCATGTGGAAGACGTAATATCAGTATACACAGTATGGCATCTACTTACCTGGATATTGTAACTTCAACAGTCCCTGGTTTTGCCTTTCTGAGAATCTTCACAGCCTTCACATGGTTCATTCCAACCAGGGATTCCCCATTCACCTGCATGCAGAACATCAGATACTGTCAGACACCTCGGTGGACAAGTAAAACAGCTTCAGGTCACCTGATGATCATTTCAATGACAAAGGAAGAAAGGATACCTCTGTGGTCTGCACCATCCTTAATGGAGAGGCCAACAGTACACAACATCACCACCATGAAAATAATTCTTAGAATACTTCCTCACTGCCTCCAGTCATTTAACCACAAGTGAAACTTCAATAAGGTTTTCAAAGTCTACACATTTGTGTCATCTTTTCACAAAGTGGCTCTCCAACTATTATCTGCAGGAGTTATTTCCCTATCAGTTGTGCACACACCCTGTAATATGCCCTGTTGGTGACGTGATTGTTACTTTTAGTGATACGTACAGTCAAGTCTCGTTAATCCGACATTGTATTGCCATAATGATGTCATGTATTTAGTATCAATAACAATCAATACATGAAATGAAATGAAAATGTAATGGAGCAAGGAAAACACTGTAAACTTTCAAAATAATATCTCTTCAATCTTTTTTTTAATGTTGAAAGCAAAAATTATGTTATTATTAATCAAAGTTGAACAGACATTTACTTTGTCAAAAATTATTCTATTAAATGATAAGTCAAATAAATTAAATACTGTAATTGGCTATTGTGTAAATACATGTTTTCTGAGGGAGGGGTGCAGTTTAGGTACAACAGGTTGTTACTTGATATTTTCTGGGTTATCACTGAATGAGTACAATTTTTATACAGATTATACAGATGAGGTTAAGTTCAACTGTTTATCATCATGAGAGCATGTTCTTCTACATTCTTCTGATGTCATTCATGGCAAGATGTCTAGACAACCTTGCAAACATGCAAAGAGAAAATCACCACCACAACTGAAAGCATTATGAAAGATGGATGTAAAAAAATATAGAAAACAGACTTTCAACTGCAACATAATCTTTGCAGCTCATGACATATACTTACAAAGATCCTGTGTCGAGTAAATGCATACGCTTCCTCTCCACTTTCTATACCCTGAGTAACAACCCTCATAGATGTGTGTGACTCAGCCAGTCAAATTGTTTCGCCACCATTGTTTCAATACTATTCCAATGATAAAATATGTGATCCAACATGGATGTATCCATCCCTGACTCCTTCAATCCCAATAGCTCCACAGCTTCAATGCCTTTGAGCAATGTCTAAGACATACTGACATATCTGTAACTGTTTGTTGTCAAAATATCAAACGTTTAAGTGCAAAAGACAATATTTTGATGATTTAACCTTACTTGCCATGGTAACAACCCGTAACATGCATATTCACAATCTGGACCACAGTTAACTCATTAAGGCCGAGAGACGCGTATGTGCGGCAAATTAATTAGTTTCTCACAGCGAAAGCTGCATATTGGCGGTAATAAAAAGCACCTCTTATTCAGCGAGAGCCGCACATGTGCATTTTAAATTTTAAATTTGTACTGTACCTATTATTTCAATCAATCTAGTAGTACTGATCAAAGACTAGCTTTTCTTATGAGAGAGGTTACACTCTGTGTTAATCAGAAGAACTATTAAAGTGTTTAGATAACAATTGCTAGCTATGTCATATGCTTATACAGGTAAATGAACACGTCTGCAAGAAAGGGGATTATAAGATGTTGTTACAGGAGATAAGTGTTTGTTACTCGTCATTGGGAGTGAATACGAACATACTATTTTTGCACATTGAGTTAATGGTGACACGGTTACAAAACCTTCTTCTAAATTAAATCATTCATTTGTTGTAATAGTTTTTATAATGAATCGTAGATATAAATAGCAATACTGTATTACACCCATTTTCGTATAGATTTGAAACAAACCAAGTTACTAATTTAGACCTAATAGTATAGGGAATGGGGGTTCTGGGGCGCAGAGCAAAATCACCTGCAAATTTGCAGGGAAATCCGGAAGTACACCCACATCTAGTACTAACATACAACCACTTTTCGATCTACAAAAAACATCCACATATAAATTTGACAGAGGTGAGTAACTCTATCAAATTTGTAGGGGATACCACAATAAAGGCACTTTAATCTTCAATGTTTTATAAGCTTTCAACCACTCCAAAGTGACCCACTCACTTTGTTCTATGTGGGGTGTCTCCCCAACAACGGGTGAATGGGTTAATAACTTCAGGAAGTTATAACACACCCACATACTATTGACTAATAAAGGCTGGGCTGTTGACCAGATTAACATAGATATAGCAAACTATGTACTGTTTACTCTGTTATGATATGGGTCTCGGGTCCAAGTGAGGGTACCAGTGAAATCCCTTATCTAACTGGCATGCTGGTTTGTTTGGGGAATTAACTCAGCAAAGAGTCCGAAGTCGCAAAAAGCTAATTACAATTATATTTACAAGAGACAGAGTAACAAGGGTGGCCACAGAGAGTTGGTACAACCCTCTGGGCTGAGGGCTACAGCTGACCTGTGTTGGGAGTCTAAACCCTACTGCTGTACAAATGAAGTTGGAGACTATTTAACTACAATATAAAAAATACAAAGATTCTGATTTGCTGACTGATACAAAAATGGGTGTAACCTACAATAGCCAATGAAATACGGAATAAACAAAATGGGGTGTGTCCTACCATTACAACTTCAGTGACCAGACAGGGGGAGTACTTAATCTTTTAATCCTATTATCTAAGTGACATTAATCTTGTTGGCACATTTACTGGATGCTTGATTGCTTACTCTGGGCTGGATCTTTAACGACCCTTAACTGGTGTTTGCATAATGCTATTTTACTGTAGGTCATGGCATGTTTACCTCATCAAAGCAGTTTATTAACCTGTCTAGACATAACCCTTGTCTTAGTGAATGGTTTGTCTTACAGTGGTGTTCTGATTACCTCAGGCTAGGATTTTAACTATGAAATTGTGTGGTCATAACTTATACCTTTTTCAATAGAATTTCTGTGAGATAAGCTTTACTACTTTTGAGAGGAGTCTTGTCTAAGCTATTACTGATACATGATGAAACTAATATTCTATATTCATATTTTCCTAATATTTGAATGCTAATATATTGCTTGTACTCGTTACAATTTATAATGAATTTTGGTATGAATTATAATTTCATGGTATGAATTATCATTTCATGATAACTCCCTAAATATTTCAATACTATGGATAGAAAAAATATCACATAGCACAAGCTCAATATATGAAAATTCGAGGGGCTTCAGACAAGGGGGGCTACCTCTCACAACACCAATGAGGGCCGCTTCTGAAGTAGAAAAAATGGTAGGTGTTTCACATGTATTTCTCTCTGACCGAGAGAAACAAATCCTGGACCGATCAGGCATCTACGAATGATACCAAATTCCAAAGCAATTTCTAGAACTCTATTTGTGCATCTTCCATGAGTATGTTGAAAACGGAGAAGTAATTGATTTCGTTCACCTCTTCCAACCAAACCAATTTCACACAGTTAATGGTAAACTGCGGGTTATACTCTCAAACTGCTCGGAGCCTGACAATAATGCTTTACTCTTAACCAAGGCTGCCCTCTAATTTTTTATGGAGATAACACAACATGTACGTGTGGTGCAACTAACCACCCCGTTGGAAGCAAGCAATGTGTTTTAGAGAAATACATGTGAAACACCTACCATTTTTTCTACTTCAGAAGCGTTTGCCCACCTACATCATACCTGTAGAGAGGTAGGTTTGCCTACCTGCATCCTACATAAATGGAGAGACCTGTAGAGAGGTAGGTTTGCCTACCTGCATCCTACATAAATGGAGAGACCTGTAGAGAGGTAGGTTTGCCTACCTGCATCCTACATAATGGAGAGACCAGCAGTGAGGTAGGTTTGCCTACCTGCATCCTACATAATGGAGAGACCTGTAGAGAGGTAGGTTTGCCTACCTGCATCCTACATAATGGAGACACCTGCAGTGAGGTAGGTTTGCCTACCTGCATCCTACATAATGGAGAGACCTGCAGAGAGGTAGGTTTGCCTACCTGCATCCTACATAATGGAGAGACCTGTAGAGAGGTAGGTTTGCCTACCTGCATCCTACATAATGGAGAGACCTGTAGAGAGGTAGGTTTGCCTACCTGCATCCTACATAATGGAGAGACCTGCAGTGAGGTAGGTTTGCCTACCTGCATCCTACATAATGGAGAGACCTGTAGAGAGGTAGGTTTGCCTACCTGCATCCTACATAATGGAGAGACCTGTAGAGAGGTAGGTTTGCCTACCTGCATCCTACATAATGGAGAGACCTGTAGAGAGGTAGGTTTGCCTACCTGCATCCTACATAATGGAGAGACCTGTAGAGAGGTAGGTTTGCCTACCTGCATCCTACATAATGGAGAGACCTGCAGTGAGGTAGGTTTGCCTACCTGCATCCTACATAATGGAGAGACCTGTAGAGAGGTAGGTATGGCTACCTGCATCCTACATAATGGAGAGACCTGCAGTGAGGCAGGTTTGCCTACCTGCATCCTACATAATGGAGAGACCTGCAGTGAGGTAGGTTTGCCTACCTGCATCCTACATAATGGAGAGACCTGCAGTGAGGTAGGTTTGCCTACCTGCATCCTACATAATGGAGAGACCTGTAGAGAGGTAGGTATGCCTACCTGCATCCTACATAATGGAGAGACCTGCAGTGAGGTAGGTTTGCCTACCTGCATCCTACATAATGGAGAGACCTGCAGTGAGGTAGGTTTGCCTACCTGCATCCTACATAATGGAGAGACCTGCAGTGAGGTAGGTTTGCCTACCTGCATCCTACATAATGGAGAGACCTGTAGAGAGGTAGGTTTGCCTACCTGCATCCTACATAATGGAGAGACCTGTAGAGAGGTAGGTTTGCCTACCTGCATCCTACATAATGGAGAGACCTGCAGTGAGGTAGGTTTGCCTACCTGCATCCTACATAATGGAGAGACCTGTAGAGAGGTAGGTTTGCCTACCTGCATCCTACATAATGGAGAGACCTGCAGTGAGGTAGGTTTGCCTACCTGCATCCTACATAATGGAGAGACCTGTAGAGAGGTAGGTTTGCCTACCTGCATCCTACATAATGGAGAGACCTGTAGAGAGGTAGGTTTGCCTACCTGCATCCTACATAATGGAGAGACCTGTAGTGAGGTAGGTTTGCCTATCTGCATCCTACATAATGGAGAGACCTGTAGAGAGGTAGGTTTGCCTACCTGCATCCTACATAATGGAGAGACCTGTAGAGAGGTAGGTTTGCCTACCTGCATCCTACATAATGGAGAGACCTGTAGTGAGGTAGGTTTGCCTACCTGCATCATTCATAATGGAGAGACCTGCAGTGAGGTAGGTTTGCCTACCTGCATCCTACATAATGGAGAGACCTGTAGAGAGGTAGGTTTGCCTACCTGCATCCTACATAATGCAGAGACCTGTAGTGAGGTAGGTTTGCCTACCTGCATCCTACATAATGGAGAGACCTGTAGAGAGGTAGGTTTGCCTACCTGCATCCTACATAATGGAGAGACCTGTAGTGAGGTAGGTTTGCCTATCTGCATCCTACATAATGGAGAGACCTGTAGAGAGGTAGGTTTGCCTACCTGCATCCTACATAATGCAGAGACCTGTAGAGAGGTAGGTTTGCCTACCTGCATCCTACATAATGGAGAGACCTGAAGAGAGGTAGGTTTGCCTACCTGCATCCTACATAATGGAGAGACCTGTAGAGAGGTAGGTTTGCCTATCTGCATCCTACATAATGGAGAGACCTGTAGTGAGGTAGGTTTGCCTACCTGCATCCTACATAATGGAGAGACCAGCAGTGAGGTAGGTTTGCCTACCTGCATCCTACATAATGGAGAGACCTGTAGAGAGGTAGGTTTGCCTACCTGCATCCTACATAATGGAGAGACCTGTAGTGAGGTAGGTTTGCCTATCTGCATCCTACATAATGGAGAGACCTGTAGAGAGGTAGGTTTGCCTACCTGCATCCTACATAATGGAGAGACCTGTAGAGAGGTAGGTTTGCCTACCTGCATCCTACATAATGGAGAGACCTGTAGTGAGGTAGGTTTGCCTACCTGCATCATTCATAATGGAGAGACCTGCAGTGAGGTAGGTTTGCCTACCTGCATCCTACATAATGGAGAGACCTGTAGAGAGGTAGGTTTGCCTACCTGCATCCTACATAATGGAGAGACCTGTAGTGAGGTAGGTTTGCCTACCTGCATCCTACATAATGAAGAGACCTGTAGAGAGGTAGGTTTGCCTACCTGCATCCTACATAATGGAGAGACCTGTAGTGAGGTAGGTTTGCCTATCTGCATCCTACATAATGGAGAGACCTGTAGAGAGGTAGGTTTGCCT